>NC_035446.2:155576311-155841638 GCF_002127325.2 Helianthus annuus | reverse complement strand
GGGTTGTAAGCCGTCGGACCCGTATAAGCATGTATGGTTGGTCATACCCAAATGGTGGCGAATTTCGTGCCAGCTGGTGCGGAGTTCTGCCTCCTGTATAGACTTGAAGGTCCTTCTTCTTGTAGGGCGGATAGTGGCTACTACTAGAATGTCGAGGAGTGCTGAAGTGATACCCCCCCTTCGTGTAGACATACGAGCATTTGTCCTCCTACGCCTTGGCGGATCAGGTATTACTGGTTGTGCCGGTGGCGGAGGTGGTGGCGTAACTGCCTCAAAGCGTGAATCCTCAGAGGGATCCTGTGGATGTCTCGGTTGTTGAGATGTCTGTCGAGATGGCGTGTAGTACCATTCATGTCGGTCAAACATCGCTTGGAAACTGTCAGGTCCTTGATAGGGCGTTCCATGGAAGGATGACCCATCAGAAACTTCTATCGGATGCGTGGGCGTACCACGAGCTGGTTCAGTTGGATCCTCATCCTCCTCCATGGGATCTTCAGAGAAATGGTCTTGTGGCCCTAGTGGAACAAAACCTGAAGGTTCCTGTATGTAGTCAGCCGGATTAAACTGACCTATGTAGTAGGGAGTAGGGTCGTCGTAATTCGGTGCGATACCGAACGTTGTAGAGGTATGAAGGAAGGTTGTGGGTTGTTGGGATTATTTTCTGAATCTGGCCCAAAGGAGTGCCGGTAGGATGGCCTCGAGCTGTGCGAAGTGGAATGCCTCGCGGGTTCGTAAAGATCTCTTCGTCGTTGTGGCTCTTCGCTCCTTGTCATCGAAGGATGTCTTGTACCAGATGGTCCAGCTTCGGTATCGTGATGTGTCACGATTTCTCCTCGGCCTCTTCTTCCCCTTCCTCTTCCTCGGAATATAACAGGTGGCATTTTCCTGCCCCAAAACTTATTAAAAATTGAAAGGAAAATAAAGACAAAAAGGAGTATTAATCCGAATTTGTCCTAAGTTCTTGTCTAGACTCAAGTATGTGCAATTGTGTCATTGAGATTAAACACAAATAGGATAGTGTTTAATTCACTCAATGTTGGCTCTGATACCAACCTGTCAAACCCAGATTTCCACGTGTCTCACCGGTGGGCCCGGTGGGGGATTACCGTGACGATGTTGGCAACAATATAGTCAAACCACACAATTATATAATGCACAGCGGAAGCATAAGATAAATATATAAATTTCAACCTCTGATTGTAATATCAAAATGTATTACAGGGGTTGGATATATCCACAGTGGATCGTAAATAAACATAAAGTATTGTTCCATCAGATACTGCAATCAAGCTTGCGAGACTTATCCCGACGCTAGGGAGCTAATACCAGCCAATTACGTTTAGGTACCTGCACTTAGTCTTTTTGGGGAAAATACGTCAGTTTACACTGGTAAATACATTCAACTGACACATTTGAAAATGTTTATTAAAATTGATTTGAATGCACAAGGCACAAACTCTTTTATAACTTGGGAAAATTCATAATGATCTTGTGAACGTTTTACATGTTCTTTTATGCGTTCAGTAGCCCGGGTCGTGCCGGGTTAAAGATTTATAGACACACCACGTTTGCGTAAAACCGTAGTATAAAAACCAACGGCTACGTCTTTTAATTTTAATGTCGACACTTTATACCGGGTGTACGCCTACACCGGGATGTCGATGGTCGTGGCCATTTCGTAAAATGATGCCAAGGATATCCGGGACAACGGTCATTAAACCCCCCAAAGGCTTATAAGCAACAAAACTGTTTAAATGAGCCGATCATATTAAATCAATTAACCACCTAAGCGATGGAATCATATAATGCTCAATCAAGCGGTATTAATATACCGTAACCCAAGCCCATATAGGGGAAATAAGTTAAAGTATTTACCTTTGCAAGTATAAATCCTTAATTTAGATCAAGTCACCGATAGCTTTTACTGGGGCTCCTAATCTGGAACGAAGGTTTTAATTAACCTCTTAGAATCCTAACGGTCCTTATATTAGCCGTAGCTCAAACCGGTTGATTCCGATACATAGATATGGTTAATTCGCACGAAAAGGCGAAAACCGTGAATGGAGTATGATTTGGACCCAACAAGTTCAGAGACTTGTTTTATATGGGTTAATAGTTCATACTCTAGATTTTGGGGTTCAAATAATATAATTTGACCCATATCGGCTATTGCACGAAAACTAGTTCCATGAGCCGTACCGTGTGCGCAAATAGGCGAAACGGTTAACCATAAGTGTCCTACGCTTATTTCCTAAGTCAATATGCCTTAAAAGTATTTTGGTATCAGTAGGATACCTTCCGTAATGCCCGTAACGAGTTTAAGTTAATATTATGCCCCGTAGGGGCTTTTCGGTCATTTTAAAGACTTTAAAAGGGCTTTTAGAGTTCTACAGGAAATCTGAGTTTCCCGAACAGCTTATAGAGCTTAAAATACTTTATTTATTATTTAAAATCAGTGGCAACTGGAATCGGGTCAAAAGACCTTGTAGAACTCCCGTTTTGGCCAAAAAGGGTATATTCGGTATTTACCGAACCGTAGCCATAACCGCAGGTTATGAGCAAGGTAAAAATTATTAAAATCTTTAAAATTCCCAAAATATTATTTTACCACAGTGGGTAAAAGTTTTGGTGACGAAAACTTGGGTTAGATGGGCGTTATGCTAATCGCGCCGTTAATTACAAAACTTTCTTAAAAGTGCGCTTTTTAGCATAACTCTCATTCTAGATCTCGGATTGACGTGAAACTTTAAGGACATGCTTATAATTTAATAAGCAAGGTTTTGGTCCGTTCACGTGTCCGAATTACTCGTTTTAATTTTAAAAGGCCGTTACGGTCAACTTTTAGGCGAATGACGGAATTGCGCAAAAGACTCGGATAACTCATGAACCGACCACAGAGGTTTATACCAACATGTGACCTGGTCCTAAGAGAGTCCTAAGGTATATTTATACCTTACTAAAACGGGTCAGAACTGAAGTCAAAGCAAAAGTCAAACTTTTGCGACATTCGGCTCCGAACCGGTTCAATATAGCAAATGATCGATTCAAACAAGCGCAAACAGGTTTATATACTTATTATCATGTTTTATGATTGTCAAAACAGGTTCCATAACATATACATTACAGATTATGCATAAATCGCTAAAATAGCTTTCTGTTGACTTTTTAACCGCACGTTTGACTCGACATTTGACATAGTTAGAGTGGTGATCAGGGGGAACCATTTTAGAGGTTTATTACCCACATAAATACCAACTCATAACCACTTTTGATTCGTCATAAGACTGAACCATTACTGATTTATTGTAAAGTCAAACCGTAGTTACGACGGTTTGGTTCTTAGCCATTTACTAAGGAAATGTGACACCACAAAGGGTTAGATCACTTACAGAAGTTGTGTTCTTGCTTATGGAGCAGAGAAGAGGACTTGAGGGCTCTTGAAATGATCAGAGGTGTGTGTTTTGATGTTGTGAATGTTATGTTGCATACTAGTGCTATTTATAGCAAATGTCATGGCTCAAGATCATTACACACAACTCTACAAGTGCCCTTGGATGAATGGCAGGTGTATTAGAGGGTTATGGGTCGAGTAGGGGGCACCCATGCCTCATTGATTGAGGTTTGGTCGTTCATAAGCTCCAAAAGCCATGTAGTTACAACAATTCTGCATCTGGGCACTTTACGCGACCCGCATGGGAGTTCCCATGCACTTTAACGCGGGTCGCCTAAAGTTCAAATTTCAGGCGTGTTATTTAGGAGGCTCGCGGCCCGCTTACACTTAAGCCTAACCTTCACGCGGGTCGCGAGAAGTCTGTTTTTCAGATTTTTAAAATCTTTTGTCATGATTATCAGAATCCGGTAATTAATAACGAAATCTTTCGTAATGATTTACCTGACCTTTCGGTTTTGAAGGGGTAACTTTGCGGTTTGGCCCTCGGTTATTTACCGATAGGGGCCTCGTGTTATTTACCCGCATTATTAAGTCCCCGGTTTATTTATTAATTATATTGGAAAGCCTTAACTTTCACTGTTGACGCTTTTAACCCTTCTTCTACGAATTCGAACGTAACTTTCTCGTTTCATATCGAAACTTCGCGAAATTCATATATATTATTTTAGTGAGGGTATAATACCGTTACAAAGTCTTTGGAACGTTAAAGGGTCACTCAGAGGTATTATTAAACATGTTGACACAGTTAACCCCTGTAGTTTGTAATCTCTCACTTTCTTTCGCGTTTTGTTTTTGTACGATTTATAATTTATTCGTTTGAAGGTTTAAGCATTATTTAGGGATACTATACAGTATATTTACCCTTGTTGACATTTATAACCCTCGAATTTATATACTTTCAAGGTTTGTCAAAATTAGTCCTTTATTTATTATAGATGCCACGTGTGAACAAATGACAAGTGTTAACACATCATTGGACACAAAAATTCGAGGTGTTACAATTTGATGAATACTTAGTTATGTCGGCAAGAACTTCACGTGAATGTTTTGCAATTTTTTTGTAACGCGGTCATTAAATTGTATGGCAATGAGTTTCTACGTAGGCCGACGAGACACGACATCGCACGTATTTACGTCGCGCATGAGGCTAGATGGCATTTTCCAGGGATGCTTGGTAGCATCGATTGTACACATATCGAATGGATAAATTATCCAAGAGCGTTGCAAGGGGCGTATGTTAGGGGTGACGTCAAAAGACCGACCATCATACTTGAAGTGGTAACGTCGAATGATTTTTGGTTTTGGTATTCATATTTTGGTTTTCCTGGTTCAAACAACGACATTAAATTTGAAAAGTATGGGAGACCAAAATTGAAAATAAAAAAGTGTTGGAATTAAATTTGAAAAGATGAAAAACCATGCGTTAAAAGTAAAAAAAAAAAAAAAAAAAAAAAAGGGGTTAAATATAAAAGATAAAAACCTTTGTATTGAAAGTGAAAAATCAATTATTTTTAGAAAGACTCCCTATGCATAGAGTACAACGAAATATAGCAACAAAGTGTTGCTAATTTATATTATGGTAATACTTATTTATACGTATGCCAATTATATTTTATCTCAAAATATCGTTTTATAATGAATAGATATTCATACAAACTATGTAATATTTATTGTATTCAACATCTTCCTATACTAATAAACAAAAATCTTTTTGTACACGTGTCACTCTCTGATGCCTCCTCCCTTTTAATAATAATATTACATATTAATTTTTATACACAAAATATAATATAATATTAATTAATATAGTTAGAGATAAACATATAAATTCAAATTTAATTAATAATTATCTATAACAAATATAAATGTATCAAATAATATAATAAGTATAATATTATTTAATATAGTTAGAGATCAAACGTATAATTTCAAATTTAATTAATAGTAAATTACTTTTTGAGTCCCTATGTTTTAGTGGTTTTAACCATTTGAATCCAAAATTAAAAAGTTTAACGTCGTGAGTCTCTAACCACTCATTCACACCCCCAGTAAAAAAAAATTCAAAAACCTTTTGTAAGGCCAAGTTCTCTAAGTTCTCACAACTTGTCGAAATTTTCAATTTACCCTAACCATATATATTTGTTAAGATAAAATATATTATATGGATATAAACAATAATTACTAATAAATTATCAAATCACATGTACAAGTACTTATAGTATATAACATAGAAGACTAAAATTACAAGCGGATTATCTAAATAAAGTACCAAATTATATTTAAAGCGAACAATAAATGGTTTTTAAAAGACATATTCTTGCTTATCCAAAGCCATTCAGTGGTGAATCGGTGGATCAGAGATGCCTTCCGTCGATCGACTGTAGTCGAGAAAAACATCCTTTTGCGGGGCGTGTTTCCTTTCAAGATTTTTTTTGCTATTAAGTATATAACATTATATTACTTAAGCCGTGTAATACATGTGTTCGATATTTTCTTCCAGTTTTAAATTTATGTTACTATCAGTATGTTTTCATCTTAAGAAATGGTCCAACTTCCTAATAAATTTACATTTTTTTTGTCATTTAACCCGTGTAATACACAGGGTTGTAAGCTAGTGTGTAATATAGTAGCTTCTAACTTACCATATACATAAATAAATATAATTAAAAAAAATGACTACAAGATTTTTACGAGTAAAAATTAAGTTCAACTAATCAAACCCAATCTAGCAAAAACAAATTAGTCTTACACAGCTCGTGAATATTTCAAGCCTTAAAGGGATAGTATGGTGATAAAGTGTTTTCCAACCAATTATAGGTTCAAATTTTGTAAAATGACAAACATGATGTGATTTTAGCCGTTAAAAAATTAACCCAATAGAAATATAAACACAATTTAATCCAAATAGGAGGGGGCTTCTAGCTTAACCAATTACCCTTACATTTTTATTAATTTAAAACAAAATAACTTAATCAAATGTATTAAAACTCATTTTCATTAATTAAAAAACAGAATACATAAATAAAATTGAATTTAAAAAAATAATAAATGACCGAAAACTGTAATCTTTGTGTTAAATCGGGGACGTTCAAGAATGAGTAGAATTTGATGGGTAAAATTTTTAATTTGATTGTGTAAAATGAATAGGTTGTAAAATGATGTGGCCAACATTCAGCTTTTGAAATCTTCACCCAGGCATGGTACTAGCTCCCTCTACTCGCAAGGGTTGCGACGGTATATACCCATTCAACCCGCTTTCACTCATAACAACCCGCTCTATTCTGGTATTGTGCCCCCTTCACCCTTAGTTAGTATAACTTAATGACCGGTATCGTTGTGAAAACAAACAATAATTATTGTTGAAAAACGACATTTCCTTTAATTGTAGCCACATGTCAAGTCAGCCTTCTAGCAATAGGAAACTTTTTTTTATATTTATTTATTTTATTTCAACAACCGGACAATCGTATAACATACAATGAAGGGAGGAATTTTGGTCAACCTTTAAAAGGCCTGAAGTCGACGAAACTTAAATCACTACGGCATGGCACACGTCCACGCCTTCTAGATCACTTTTAAAAGAATAGTTTAAATCATATTACTTTTTAAACAATAAATAAAAGTTTTTTTTTGGTAGAGAGAACATGGGATAGTAGACCATGTGATACCATGTGTCATGTGAATAAAAATGATATGTTACTTGACTGATCCTTCCAAAATTCAAACCTTCTCCATCACTTATTAATGTACATCGTATGAGCCGTTTTTTTCTTTATGGGCCATATTACTTTATCTCAACGTTCGGTACATAAAAATGTAAAAGCAGAATAAATGGCTCATTCAAATGTGACTTATGTACTAACCGAAGATATGATTTCATGGAGTACGTTTAATACATAGCTATTTTAAAGTATATAACAATGAAAACCAGATAATATACTTATACAAAGTGCTTTCTTAATTTAATGGAACCGGACCGTCTTATAAGTTACACTTTAAATTTTATAATTGTTTATGTGTTTGGATCATAGTTTTTTAGTTTTTTTTTTTTTTAACTAAGTTTTCTCTCCTTAAATTTTATACTAAGTTACTTCTCACAAGGATTTAACCTTGATCTTTCTACAAGAGATAATTCCTCTTTATCGTTAGGCCAAGGCCTAAATGGCCATAGTTATTTACTTACTCTTGTTTTTTGATTGGATGCAACTCTAACTTGACAATAAAATATAGTATATCTATAGATTTTAAATCATTTGGGGAGGATATTTTTAATGTGGTTATTTTTTTATAATAAAAAGTATAAAATTAAGTCCTGAAAATTGTAACTTTTTATAACAAAAAATAAAAATAAAAAAGAAACTCTCCTACTTACAGAAAGTAATAATCATATGTTTAAGGTTTTCATTGTTTTGTGTCATTTTTATTTGTATATTTACTTTGATGTACTAATTAACTACAGATAAAACATTTATTTATTTATATATATAGCATAAAGAACTTAATTATGTGTTGACTTATATTTATTTAAAGGAATATATGACAAAAACAAAAACTATATTATTTTCTGAAAATGTCATGTGTGATCATCGTTTAGAAACAAAAGGTAATATAAAAGTACAAGTTGAATAACATATTTAAAAATTTTCTTTTCACTCAGTGTATATACTTTACTAATTAAATTGTTATATTTTAAAACTATAAAGTTGAAATGATGTTAATTCAAATCACTTTAGGAATAAAACATGTTTGTAATAAGTTTCTTAACATTCATCTAAACTACTATACATTCTGCATATCTTCTCACATCTCTTATTTATGTATAAATCTCACATCATTTCAAAAGGCTAAACAAAATTTGTTTGAAAGCAAAAGAAAACCAAAATCACAGATTCATGTTTCTTAATCCTTAACAATGACAATGACAATGATGATAACATGTTCGTATGAGAAAAGGTGTCAAATTTGCTCATCATCTTGAGGAGCATAGGTTAATTCGAAGTGGTCGTGTGACACAACACATGCGGCAATGCTTTCCTTATCACTTCATGATACAAATTTAATGATGAATTCTGTGAGGAAAAAAAAAACTAGATAATTTTCACATAATTGTTACTTAGAATTCTCTATCTAGAAACATTCTCATACTTATTTTTACTGGGAGACGAGACTAAGAATGGTATTTAATTTTCCCATAATCAAACATAAATAAGGTTATAAACCAGACATTTGAGTATTTTTTGTTGCTGATTTTTTTAAGGGCGCTAAATTTTTAATAAAGAAAATACTCTAATTAGTTCATTACAAAAAGATGTATACAATCATAAAAAAAAAACAGTTAGGTGACCCTTTACATAATAACGATACTTGATTCCACATTGGTTTGCACTTTTGCTTTAGTGAGAAGGATGATGGTGCTTGTCTATTCATTCTTTTCAAAGCCCCACTTCACCGTACCATAAGAGAAAAAGACGTACCCTCCGATGGTGAGGACCACCCAACTTGATAAAACTTGTGTGGTAAAATTTGCAACATCTTTATAGTGAATTTATCACAACCTAACTTTTTCTTCAATATTATGGTTATGATTATTGTGTAGAAAACAAAATTTATAATAAACTCTTATATGAGGATAATTATTTATGTATATATGCTCGTAATATTTTCATTTTTTTTTTTTTTTTTGAAACAACAACTTTGTTATGTAAGATTTTTTCATAGGAAAAGGATCATGATAACTTGTGGATTAAGCTTTCATGATTCCTAAAGGCAAAACCAAGGTACAATTAAAGATACTCCACTAACAATCCAAAAGCAGTTCCTCAAACTGTATGATGAGAGGGGCGCTCCCCTCAACTTTCCTCTCCGGAATCAATCAAATTCGTTCATGTCAACTCCTAACCCTCTCTCCTTCCTCTTCCGCATGCAGTGAGTAGTCACCACTCACCCCCCTCCGCGCAGCACTTGAAGTGTTGGCGGCACATTCCCCGTGCGGCAACTCCCTTACAACCCCTTACCCGCTCAGCTCCTCGCAACCGCCCCGGATACCCTAAAGAAAATATAATAAAAGGAGTATAGTATAGAATGTGATGGTAATATGCTCAAAATATCCCCCCATCAACAGAAGTTCCGTGTTTTAATTTTCGGTTTGACATTAAACTCCAATATTATTTATCCGTAACCGGCGGGGGTTTATTTTACTTATTTTTTTATTTAGTTTTTATTATTCATATATTTTTACAATTTGCCGTTGCACATGCATCATTTCATTCGTTTGACATTTACCTTATTATATCTGTCTCTTTCTAGATTCAACTTGAATTTAAAGTGTTGAAAGGAACATTTTCATGTAGAGTCAATTTTATAAAAGAGAAAACACTTTTTTTTAATATCTAGAATGGTTTATCAATGAAAAAAATATATATATGATATGTGACATGTGTGATCTTGAAACCGCCCTTATCATTTTCTATTATTTATGTAATATTTGTAAAATGATTTCTAGACCTTTTCAAAACAGTATAAAATGCTACTCGTATAATAAAAATGTCTGTTATTATAAAAAAAAATTAGCATATGAATATGCATCATACAAAATTAAAATGACTTAAAATAATAAATACTGAATATTCTTAAAAACCAGAGGGCAGGCAAGAGGAATCATCAACAATAATTAAAAATAAAATTAAACAATATAAAGTTGTTATTAATCGAAAAAAAAATACAATATTCTCCAACAAGTAGGGTTTCTTTAAACATACCATTATTACTTCTTATAATATATTTTATACGAATTATTTTAATTTAAAAATAGTTATGTTTATTTATTAAAGTATATTTTAGCTATTCGACTATTTCGAATGAAGGGATAAAATAGATATCCAATCCAAACCAAACATGATAGATTATGTCATCTCAAATGATGAATCTTTAAAATTGGTGGGGTCTGTTCGCACACGCCCTTAGTCTATTTAAACACTCCAAAGCGCCCGGCTATGGCCAAAGCTGGGCGCTTTGGTGTAAAGTCAACAGACAAGGTCTGACAGGTTCAGTCCTTGTCTGTTAACTTTACACCAAAGCGCCCCGCTTTGGCCTAAGCTGGGCGCTTTGGTTTTTTTTTTTTTTTTTTTTTTTTTACATTTTGGGCGTATTTTAATTTAATAGATGAAGTTTGGTTTATGTGTGGAGGGCTTGTTTGTACAAAACTAAAATATCTAAAGCCAAAGCATTGTACAACTCTCAACGCATAAGATACAAGTTAATGTAAATGTGTATGTTAGATCAACATCATTTACTGTCCTTTTTTTACTTTTCTTATTAACAATTCATGTAATGAGTGTAAATAGGACAACACGGTACAGCCTTGCAGTGTTGCAGGGAAAGACTAGAGTACCTTTCCACTGTTCAATTAATTCCCGCCCAAACAAAATTGTTTGTTTGTGTATTATAGTCTCACTTTTTACTTTTTTTTTTATAGAGGGTGTTTGTAATTACTTATTTAACTTAAAAAATACTTTTTGGCAAAACAACTTATTTAGTTATAACTTATCCAAAAGCAATTCTAAAAATGTGTTTGGATGAGCTTATTAGGTTGGAAAAGTCATTAAGTTGTTTTAAAAAATAATTGGATAAGCTTATAATGTGGGAAAAGATAATATTTCAGGAAAAGTTAAAATAAGTTTTAAAAAGCCAAGGTTAAAAATAATTGGATGAGCTTATTATAGTTGGAATTCGTGAAAGGAGATGTCTTATTTTAGATTTTTGTATAGTCTCTTTCACCGGAAAACATAGGACATTATGATGCGCTAGTTAGACGGAAAACTTATCCAAAAGCAATTCTAAAAATGTGTTTGGATGAGCTTATTAGGTTGGAAAAGTCATTAAGTTGTTTTAAAAAATAATTGGATAAGCTTATAATGTGGGAAAAGATAATATTTCAGGAAAAGTTAAAATAAGTTTTAAAAAGCCAAGGTTAAAAATAATTGGATGAGCTTATTATAGTTGGAATTCGTGAAAGGAGATGTCTTATTTTAGATTTTTGTATAGTCTCTTTCACCGGAAAACATAGGACATTATGATGCGCTAGTTAGACGGATCAATTTCAAGGGGGTGGGACAGAGCGCGCAGCAGCCAGGCATATATTATACAGGCATATATTACACATTCAAGATGTATATTAAATGTGTTTAATAATAATCAGGTTAATTCTTTTACAATCCAAGAGTACGTTTGTGTTTGTTCAATATATGCGTTACATCACGTTAAAAGCCGAATGTCACTGACACGACCCAATCAGATTCAATACGCACTTGTATGACCCAAATGACAATATACATCATAATACTACAATTAATGAAAAAATACGTCATGTACATGTACGGTAGGCGGCTAATACACATAACACTACTCATAGGAGTACTTGTGCTTTCAAAACGAAATGATACGATATAATGGAATACGACATCACACGTAACCGATTTGATCCGGAACTTGCAGTATAGTCCATATATATTAAAAAATAATGTATAATGGAAAAAGCGTAAAATTTAGACTATTATCGATGCGTTTGTGAATTAAAAATAATTTTAAAAAATTTAAAAAAGACCCATAGCGCTGCGCTTTGACCTAAGAGGGGAGTTTTGCCCGAAAATTTAAAAATGTAAAAAAAAAAAAAAAAAAAAACCTCAAAGCGCCCCTCTTTGGCTATAGCGGGGCGCTTTGATGTAAAGCAACAGACAAGGTCTGACGCGGTCAGTCCTTGTCGGTTGACTTTACACCAAAGCGCCCAGCTTTGGCCATAGTGCGGCGCTTTGGGGTGTGAAAATAATTTTCTCCGTGTGTAAATAGCATGATCCTTAAAATTACTTGATAATCTAGAACATTATAGCAAAGTTTTCTCAACCACAAAAAAAAAAAAAAAAAAAAAAAAAAAAAAAAAAAAGGCCCCTCCCAAAATGATAATCAAGTTTTTTTTCCTTTGAATTTCATATGCAAACATATTCAGATAACCTTCACAAAGGATATTTATAAGTTATAACACTCTTATTCAAATTCAAAGGAAAACAGGGATGAGGACATTATCATTTACACCAGCACTTCACTCATTTTAGCTCACTAAATATTCACGATATTTACAAGATTTTCTACTTGATTCATTCATTCCCCAAATATACTAGTGGGAGAATAACAAGAATCATCATCTAGATTAAAAAAAAAAAGGAAAACAAGTAGAAAAAAAAATGCAAACATCCTCAACTTCAAAAGATTCATTGAACTTCCGCTCTCTTTCTTTCTGTTGATTCATCATCAAGGACTAAAATCAACAGATGAAAAAACCAGTGTTGATTCCACCTCCACAAGTTCGAACCCGCTTTCGTCTAGGTTAGATCCGCCATAGATCGAGTTTCGCCTCCACTTACAACCCACGGATGCCCTATAAAATTCACCAAAACAATTTCAGAATAAAATCCTAAAAAAATCAAATAAAAACAGGTTTAGAAAATTACTACTTACTCAGTACTTGTTCCGCAGAAAATCGTCTATACACATCTTTGCACAACATTTTCTTCAACAAATCCTTAGCTTCAGGAGAAACAGACCTAAAAATCTTCGGAGGAAATCGTAAATTCCCTCGTAAAACCGCCTCAAAAGTATCAGCTGGAGTTTCGCCATAAAAAGGCGGAACTCCAGCCAACATTACATACAAGATAACACCCGCACTCCATACATCAACTTTCTCATTATACTCCCTGCCAGACAAAACCTCTGGCGCAACATAGTACGGAGTCCCAACAACTCCAGTCATTACCCCCCTCTCATTCATCCCAAACCACTCAGCAGATCCAAAATCCGCCAGCTTCAAATTCCCCCTACAATCAAACAATATATTATCCGGTTTTATATCCCTGTGCGCAATCCCCAACCGATGGCAATATCCAATGGAAGAAATTAACGGCGAGAAGATCAACGCTGCTTCGGGTTCAGAAAAAACACCTCCACGTGCGGCGATGCGGTCGAAGAGGTCTGGAGATTCGCAGAGATCAATGATCATGTGAAGATGATTCTCATCTTCGTAAAGACGATGAATCTGGACGATGTTGGGGTTTCCGCCGAGGATGTGGAGGATTTTTGGTTCTTTCTGGAGGCACTCGCGGTCAGTGGGGTCGGACAGGAGGCGTTTGTCGATGGATTTGCAGGCGAATGAGTCGCCGGTGATGGTGGAGTAGCAGCGGTAGACGATTCCGAAGCGGCCTCGGCCGATCTCGTCGGTGAGTTGGTAGTCGTTGTTTATAAGTTCCTTCATGTGTTTGGATGATGGGTTGTTGGTTGGTTGGTTTGTTTGTTGGATGGTGGTTACAGAGGGATGAGGGTGTAGGGGGGTTTATAACGGAAACTTTGGGCCCTGGATTTTGGGTTACTAGATGCGAATATTCGTATTTGGGAAGGTGAAAGAAGTTTTGCTGTGTGATGTGGAATCATTGTATGTACATCTTGCCTTGGATATTGTATATTGAAGAATATTAGAGTTTTGGATTTGGCTTTTTCCAATCTATGACGTTCTTTTTCATGGCAAATTGGATTACTCACATATCATTAGAGCATTATCGTCGTGTCGCTAATTGAACCATTCGATCATATTCATTTTCACTAAACAATAACGCCTATGTACCAATTTGAGAGTATTCGAAACCAATAAATTTGGGAAAAAAACCCACTTTGGGAATTGAACCCAGGACCTAATGGTCCCTTAACATCATTTCACCCTCAAGATGTCAGTGGCTATAATGCCTATGTATGTTTTTCATGAGTTTTTTTTTTTAGAAAATGTTATAAATGTGATTCATTGTGAAACAATTTTTCCCAAAAATTTATTGATTAAAATAAAAATTATAACTCACCGTTTATTGGGTTGGGATTTTGTTGTACTATATTAAAATTTAAAACTTCTATTTTCATTTAAAAACATTTAATTCATTGTTATTTTGAATAACTACTATATGAACATTACGTTCTGTTCCCGAGACTCATTTAACAGGGGGAGGGGAGGGAAAAGAGATGAAAATATGAAAAATCATGTTCCCGAGTTTCATTTAATAGGGGGAGGGGAGGGAAAAGGGGAGAAAATATGACCAAATATGACCATATATTCATCCTCCCAAATTGGAGAGATTAGGAGAGAAAATTTTCCTTCCCCTCCCCTCCCCTCAACCCCCCCCCCTGTTAAATGACTCGGGAACATAGTGTAAACTAGACATCAAATAAAAATTTAAGAAACACATTACTATATTTAACGAATTCCACACATATTAGTTGTTGATACCAATGTTTTAAAAACTGGTTTAAATCGGTCGGTTGTACCGGTTGAACCATCCGGTAGAACCGGTTAAACTACCCGATACACCCGGTTGAACCGCCCGATACACCCGGTTAAACTATTTCTGATGCAAATCTGATACGATATAAAAACCGGATTTTAAAACATTGGTTGATACATTCGTTGTCGTGGTCCGTCTTGAAGTCATATCAACCACAACCGATTCGTCATGAGCTGCAACATGAAAAAAAAAAAAAAACGTGTTAGAAGAGTTATGAGGTTGTAGCTTGGAGTGTAGCATTAAATGGTCAAGTCAATATTTGAGGTAGATGAATATGTCGTATATAATAATGCATATACATATATGTATTATAAAGAACCCAGATGATTAATGTAACGAGAGAAAGCGAAGTGAAAAATAGAAAGTAATAGTAATGGAGTTTCTAGAGTATGAGATTCCCGGACATAATGTAAGCGGGGACCTCTTTTTCAATAGCGCACACCCTTTAAATTATGCGTTAGGCGTGTTAGATTAGACCTCACCCTAGTCTAAACCTAAATATTGAACATGATTTGACATACTCGGTGGTAATAAAACCTACATTTACTACTTTTATAAGGCCATTAGGTTTGGTTTAGAAAATCAAAAAACAGTTTAATCTTTCTCAAACATCTAAACTATGTACAGCACTTGGATTTTGCATGTGTATAACTTCTTTTTATTAGCCATTAGATTTTGCTACAACTACAAAAACACTTGATCATTCTCAAACATCTAAACTGTGTACAGCACTTGGATTTTGAATTTGTATATATTTCTTTTCAAATAGAGAAATCAATTTGATTTTGTCTATTTACCTAACTAATAATGATAATAAAGTTTTGTGAAACTGATTACATATAAATCTTGTTAAATACCTCAATGGAAAACACCTAAATCTTATTTCTCATTTGTGTACAAGTTGTATTATAGATTTTTTTTTTTTTTTTCATATAACAAGGTATAAATTTGAATATTGACGTGGATACGATGAAAAGTTTTTGTGACAGAAAGGATAGTGTACGAAACCGTATCCCAGCGGTTGATGTGTTTTTTTCGGTTCCTTTTGGAGTTTTGGACAAAAATGAAGGATCTAGAATCCACACGTGGTGGGTCACACACTCACACTGCACATCGTAACCAATTACGTCATCTGCCCCTCCTAGTTTGCCTTAGGTTCATTTTTACCCTTTTAAAGTTTTCCTCTTTATAAGTGTGATAATAATAGTTATCTTTAACTTCCAACTCCATAACCACAACAAAGGTTTACAAACATCTATTAGTCTCAAATAATGTGTTTACTATTTGGACATAGTTAGTTGTAGGGGTGCAAACGAGTCGAGTCTGAGCTCGATTAGGCTCGAGCTCTTTTAACTTTTGAAAGCTCAAGCTCGGCTTGATTCGAGCTTTGTTTTGTAAAGCTCGAGTGCGACTTGTATGCAATTTTTCAAGATAGAGCTTGGCTTAGGCTCGGCTCGTTTAACATTTATTATTTAATTAATATTAATTAAAATTAATATTTTATATATAATTTATTTTTTATTAGTTTATCGATGTTAATTATTATTATTTAAATATATATATAATTTATTAATAAAAAAATTATAAAAACACTAGGCTCATTTAATAAACGAGCTTATTTTAGGCTCGGCCTCGTTTACTAAACATGCTAGTTTTTAGGCTCGGGCTCGTTTAAGCTCGGCTCGTTTGCACCCCTAGTTCAAGAGTATCTTGACGCATTTCAAATGGTTGGTCTTTACATTTAAGGAACTTATAACAACCTGGTTTTAGTTGATTAGATTTGATTAAACTCGTATGTCTACCAGAAAAAACTTAAAATAGTAAACCCATTGTTTTCGAATCTAGTCGAGATTATTTTACCATGTCATTATCGTTGATATTGAACTAATTAAGCTTCTTATGTATGTTTGTTTACTTACATTTGATGAGTTGGAGTCTTGAGTTAAATGTTTACTTACATTTGATGAGTTGGAGTCTTGAGTTAAAGTTTTTCATGTGAAAGGAGTAAAGGGCCATGATATAAAATAGGGTAACATAGGAATGGCAGTTATGTCGCGTGATTTCTGGTGAAGTGGGGCAAGGGATCTGTTGGTGTGTTCGTTGACTAACCTGAGGGGCCATTCTTCATGGTGATGCGGTGTGGTTATATGGTTGGAACTGTCAGTGGCGGACTCAGGATTTTTGGACAATGGGGTTCAAAAAAAAAAACACACAAAAAAACGAAGAAACAGGTATCGAACCCATGACCTTTTGTGTGTTAACAAGGGGTTTTACCACTACACTAGGCTCACTTTCATTGTTATGAGGTCCAACTAAATTGTTTTATGGGGTCCATACACAATTTTATATACCGTTTCTACTACTTTTTAAAAAAAATTAGGGTCCGGGGACCCCGTTCCTCGTAACGTAGGTCCGCCCCTGGGAACTGTTGGTAGTTGAAATCATCACAAACACCACAAATAAGTAACGACCACATGTGATAAGTCCACCAATGACAACAATTATAATGGCCTCATTTAGCATGTAAGATTTTATATTCAATTTAATAAAGTTATTTGAGCAAGAACATTATAACCGGAGAATTGTGGGAACGATATAATACGCTTGTACGCTGTGTTTAGAAATATAATAAAAAGATATATGAATAGATGGTTATATAACCGACTAATGTATCATACTTAAAGTAAAAGCTATAATGGTTTATGTTGTTGTAATTATTTGCTACGCTCTGATCCTAAGTTAACTTAACGAGGGAAAAGAAAAGAAATTAAAAGTGAGAAAGGAAAGGAAAAAAAGATGTCTTTCCTCCTATTTCCTTCCAAATCGGAAGGAAAGAAAAACTAAAGAATTTAGTCTAGTTTTCCTTTTCTTTTTCTTTCTTAAATGAAACTCATGAACACGACATGTTTTATTTTCCTTTCTTTTCCTTTCCTTAGATGAAACTCTGAAACACAATATTTTTACTTTCTTTTTGTTTCTTTTCCTTTCCTTTCATTAGTAAACTCTGGAACACAGTGTTAAAATTTGTTCTGCTATAAACATTTGCATATTCAACTAACATTTAATTAATTTAAATACTGTGGATTTTCTGTAAAGAATGTTTTTAATAACGGTTAAAGCCATAAAAATCTTATCAATTGTAAACTAGAATATAGAATTACAAAGGAAAATGGAACGTCTATTTTTTATGGAGAAATTAAAATAAAAGATTCAGTAATATAATATTTTTTGAAGGATCAAAATAAAAAACTTATAAGTGACAGGAATTATATAAGGAATCAATAGATTCCAAGAGCACAAGTAGGGTCGGATATTAAAAAAGTTTAAGATGATGTGATGGGCACAATAATTCTTATATTTTATTTGCCAAATCATCTGTATCTAGTTTATTTTCTTATTGTTGACGGTAACATGACAAATTTGAATATGAACTCATACGTTTTAATATTATTTTTTAGTAAGCTTACAATATACTCTATTTGTAAAGTATTAATATATTTTAAAAACCATAATCAGTGCCATTTTTTACTTATAACAAAATTATATAAAAATAAGTTCATTAAAAAATACTAATGATTGACATATCACATGAGACAAAGCCTCACTCTTCTCGACACCTCATTCTTCATGTATGCTTACAATTCTGTCGTATTCTCGTACGCTATCGTCTTTAACCATCCACATAATATTTAACATGATCCACTCTTTTCAAATTTCGTATATTCCTATTGGGATTAGCATCAAATACAAAGGATCCTTATTGTAAGAAGTATAAGAAGGATTTATAAAGTGACAAGTGTCTAATAACTTAAAAAACCCACTACACAAAAAAAATATATTAAACATCCACTACCACCAAAAACCTAAATCCCCACCCCCCTCCCCCATCACCCACCCAAAATATATATATATAGAGAGAGAGAGAGAAAGTATAATGTACAAAACAGCTTAACCTACATTAACGTACGCGACCAAAATAGAACGTGCGTAATTATGATCCATGCGTGATTATCACCAAGTTTTGACCAACTGAACGTGCGTAATAATGTCCCCATGCGTGATTATCTTCCAAAATCTGATCCCATGCATAATAATGTTATCAATGCGTGATTTTTGCCCTGATCCTACGGTTACGCGCGTCGTGTACATGAAGTAGGATAAGCCTTTTTGTATGGTAATCTTCCTCTCTCTCTCTCTCTCTCTATATATATATATATATAGGGTAAGGTTATTGTAAAAAAGACCAAAATTGTGAGAAAGGTAAGAAAAAATCTCAGACATTAGATCTAAATTAATTGAAAAGGGTAAACAAGTAATTTTATCATTAATTCAATTAATTAAAAACTTCCCATAACCGCCACCTTAATTATAGGAAGTATATAACACCATTCAACAAGTATATAACACCATTCAACATTCAGCAAGTATATAACACCATTCAGCATTCTGCAAGTATATAACACCACTCAGCATTCAGCAAGTATATAACACCATTCAGTAAGTATATAACACCATTCAGCTAGTATATAACACCATTCAGCATTCAGCAATTATATAACACCATTCAGTAAGTATATAACACCATTCAGCAAGTATATAACACCATTCAGCAAGTATATAACACCATTCAGCATTCAGTAAGTATATAAACCATTCAGCAAGTATATAACACCATTCAGCAAGTATATAACACCATTCATTGACTAAACATCTGATCGAAAAATATTTTTTTCTCTATATAAGTATAGCAATATGGTACTCATATTAAAGATAAAAAAACGCTCGTTATTATGGTGTAATTTTTTTTTAAAAAAAGTTACGTATAAAAAGTTATTGACGTTTAAAAAAGACGGGGGGAAGTTACATGTGCATTACCTAATTTCTAGTGGGTTTAAAAGACTATATTGCCCTTAGATATTTCAAATCAGTCCAAATTAATGAAAATATTTTACAATTTGGTCCCTATTGATCTCAACCATTAGATCAAAAGATCTAATGGCTGAGATTTTTTCTTACCCTTCTCACACTTTAGGCCTTTTTTACAGGATCCTCTACCTATATATATATATATATATATATATATATATATATATATATATAGGGTAGGGATATGGTAAAAAGTGTCTAAAATGTAAGAATGGTAAGAAGTGTTTTAAACCATTGGATATTTGATCTAATGGTTGAGATCAATAGGGTATAAAAATGTAAATTATGTTTTAAGTAGAGGGACCTTATGTAAAATTGAAGGGCAATAGTGTCTTTTTCAATGTTTGAAATATGGTAACCATATCATACACGACCAAAAAACTCCTACATTTACTCATTTTTCCTTAAATATCGGAATTAATGATTCACCTTAATTGTAGGAGGTCTTTGGTTGCATATTCGTCATACATTATCATAACGAGAACTGTAATCAGATTCATGGCATAGTGTTTTAAAACAACTGGATAAATTGACTATGATTCAAGTCATGGTGTTTTATCTGGAGACATTGTTCATGGCGTGGTGTTTTAAACATCTATGATTCAAGTCATGGTGTTTTATCTGGAGACATCGTATAAAAATCGTAAACACCATGACTATGATTCAAGTCATGGTGTTTTATCTGGAGACATTGTTCATGGCGTGGTGTTTTAAACATCTACGATTCAAGTCATGGTGTTTTATCTGGAAACATTGTTCATGGCGTGGTGTTTTAAACATCTATGATTCAAGGCATGGTGTTTTATCAATACAAAACATTCCCAGATTTTAAAACACCATGACTATGATTCAAGTCATGGTATTTTATTTGGAGACATTGTTCATTGCGTGGTGTTTTAAACATCTATGATTCAAGTCATGGTGTTTTATCAACACAAAACATTCCCAGATTTTAAAACACCATGACTATGATTCAAGTCATGGTGTTTTATCTGGAATCCAAAAAACATTGTATTGTGATTACATCCATGGTGTATTAACATCTGGAGAATCAATACAAAAACATTCCCAGAATTTAAAACACCATGAGTATGATTCAAGTCATGGTGTTTTCTTTGTAGACATTGTTCATGGCGTGGTGTTTTAAAACATCTGGAGACATTGACTATGATTCAAGTCATGGTGTTTTATCTGGAATCCAAAAAACATTGTATTGCAATTTAAAGATGATGAAAGAAGATATGAACAATATACGATTAAAAGATGTTGCGATTAAGATGATGAAGAAATGATACGTAGGTGAAAATCGAATTGGATCTTGCAAAAAAATAGGACGACAGTTTTTTTTTCAGTTATCTTGAAACTCAATTAATTGATAAGAAAGGTAAATTACTAATATACTCTTTTCAATTAATTAAGATAGAGGACACTTGTCATCACCAAATTATTTCTCACACTTCTTACAAAAGTATGACTTTGTACAGGATCATTTACCTTATATATATATATATATATATATATATATATATATATATATATAGGGAGCGCTAAAATAGGAACCACCTCCAGTTGTAAGAACCGCGAGAACCATTCTCAACCAATAACATTGTGCCAACTAAAAGGGCTTTTAGGTCTTTTTACCCCAAATGTCAATTTCACACCCTCTCTCCTCCATTAAATTTGTCAGACCCCTTTATCTCCCACCTTATTAAATCAACCTCTCTCTCTCTCCTGATGTTCATCTCTCCAAACCTCAACCCATCCTCCATCCTCCTGCTCCGATCTCAACCCACCCCTCCATCCGGGTCACCTTCAGTGATGACCGGCTGTCTTCCACCACCGCCGTCTCTATCATCTCCGCCGTGTGCGGCGGCGGCTTCGTCTTCCACCATCGCCGGGTCACCTTCATTGATGACCGGCCGAACTTCTTGTGTTGGCTACTGGTTGAACTGAAAAAATGGGTTTTAACGGTATGTTTTTTTGGATCTTGTGTCTCTGTTTTTTTGGGTTTTTGATCTTGTGTCTCTGAATTGTAAATTAGGCCCCCTTGGTTGTCGGCTACCCCCAAACACCACACCCTTTTGTCTCTAAACCCGGTGGTGTCGTAGATGTCGGTGATGCCGTCGATGTCGGTGGTGCCGGCGATGTCAGGTGGTGCCGGTGGTGCGATCGATGTCGGTGGTGCCGGTGGTTGGGTGGTGGCTAGAGGTGGTGCCGGTTTTGGGGGGTGAAGGAAGAGGGTGTGTTTTAGGGGTGGTGGCTACTGGTTTTGTGAAAAACAGTGATGTTCATGTTCCTTTTGCTGGGTTTTGGTTGAATGATGTTCATGTTCATGTTTTGTTTGAATGATTTTCATGTTCCTTCTGGGTTTGATTTTCTGTTGAATCTGGGTTTGAATGATGAACATGTTGAATCTGGGTTTGAATGAAGTTTTTGGGGACCTTTTTGATTCTGTTGCCTTATTGAATATGGGTTTGATGTTTGAATATGGGTTTGATGTTGAATCTGGGTTTCATGGTGAATCTGGGTTTGAAATATGTTTGAATGCTGTTCTTGTTTCGTTTTGAATGTTCAAATCGTTTGAATATGGTGCCTTATTTGAATCGGCTGTGATGATGAAAAAAAAACTGACGATAGCGCGGCAAGGATGGCGGAGGGTAGGGTTTTTTGAACCCGCAACCCCACTTTGCAGCCTCTGATTTATCGGAAAATCTGAGCCAAAACTTCGTTTTTTTTTTAGATACACTTTTGTTTTGTTGTTGTTGTTGTTTTTTTATACTCTTTTCCCCCGTCGATGACGATAAAAATCTATCCGAGACACCTACCGGCTTTGCGATTTATGGGTGCGTTCGTCTTGCGTAAACAAGTTTTCGTGTAAAAAAGTTTTTGTGGAAAAAAAGTTCAACCGTAAACTTTTACGTAAAACGTAAAAAGTTTAACGTAAAACTTAAAAAAGTAAAACGTAAAAAGTTTAACGTAAAACTTAAAACGTAAAAAGTTTTACATAAAACGTAAAATTTAAAAACATAAAAAGTTTAACGTAAAACGTAAAATGTTTTACGTAAAACGCAAAATGAAAAAAACGTTAACGAAAAAAACCGGGGTGTAAAACGTAAAAAACCGACGCGTAAAACGTAAAAAACCGGGGCGTAAAACGTAAAATAACATTAACGTAAAAATTGGCGCGTAAAATGTAAAAAAAAACGTTAACGTAAAAAACCGGGGCGTAAGACGTAAAAAACCGACGCGTAAAACGTAAAAAACCGGGGCGTAAAACGTAAAAAACCGACGTATAAAACGTAAAATAACGTTAACGTAAAAATTGGTGCGTAAAATGTAAAAAAAAAAACGTTAACGAAAAAAACCGGGGCGTAAAAAAACGGATCTTCAAAACGTTTTTTTTAAACAAATCTTTAAAAAAATATACTAAAAATTTGATTTCAAAAAATTTGTTTAACAAAAAAAATCAGTTTATAAAATAAAAAACAATTAAGTAAAAAATGTAATTAATGAATATGACAAAAAAGGTAATTTAAAATTAATATATACAAAAAGACAAAAAAGACAATTTTACTTATATACCCTTTAAGAATAAAATATTAAAAACATAATAAGACAAAAATACTTAATATTATTTTTTAATACTTTCAATCTCATCCATCCATCTACTTGATCTAATGGCTAGAAAGTGGTTCTCGTGGTTCTTACAACTGGAGGTGGTTTTCATTTTAGCGGTCCTCTATATATATATATATATATATTTTACCGGGGGTGGGAGATGGGGTTTAGGTTTTTGAGTGGTGGTGGGGGTGAGGGTGGGTGTTTAGTTTTTTTAGATTTTTTTTGGGGTGGGGGGGGGGGGGGGTTGGGTTTTTTTAGATTTTTGGGGGGTGGGGGGGGGGGTTATTTTTTTTTTTTACGTTTTTGGGGGGTGGGGGTTAGTTTTTTTGGGGGTTTTTTTTGTGAGTTATAGTTTTTTTTTTTTTTTTTTTTTGCCCGAGGGGTGGGGGGTGGAGGGGTTTAGGTTTTTGGGTGGTGGTTGGGGGGGGGGGTTAGGTTTTTGGGTGGTGGTGGGGGTGGGTGTTTAGGTTTTGGATGGTGATGTAGTGGGTTTAGGCTAGGGATGAGATTTTTTACCGAAATACCGGTACCGTTCCAATGCCGTACCGTACCCATCATAAACGGTACCGGTATCGGTAATAGATTTTTCGAAATTCAGTATCGGTAAAAACGGTATCGGTACCGGTATTTTTCGGTAAATACCGGTATTAATACCGAATTTAATAATGACTTATGTATTTTACTATTATCTTAGATCTCACTATGAAGTTATATATTTCTTGAACATTGTTTTACAAAAACCAATATCAAATTTCTTTTGTTTGGTTATTTTTAATCAATTATGATGATTTTTTAGACATGTTGAAATTTGGATGTTAAAAGTCGAACCCATGGATGTTTACCTTTTGATTTTTTTTTCTACTTAATATGTTTACCCTTTATTTACATTCCTCTATATATTAATCTAGTTCAATTAATAATGGATGGATGGGTTGCACATGAAATTTTTTTTAGGTAAAACAATGGATGACACCAAAGCGGTACCAATATGGTAAAGTACCGAAATACCGGTACCGATACCGATACCTTACCGGTACCGAATCTATAAATACGGTACGGTAATCGGTATCCACATTTCCTCAATTTCGGTAACGGTATTTATGGTATCGGTACCGGTACGGTACCAGTATCGTACCGATCTCATCCCTAGTTTAGGCCATGGGGTATGGGGCTTGGGTTGGGGCGTGGCCCTTGGGGCTTGGCTTTCAAGCCAGGCGTGGGGCGGTATGGCCATGCTAGCTGGCTGCCTCCCATTCGCTCACCCGCCACGTCATAGCGGAGTTTCAAATTTTGAATTTAAAATTCAAACGGTTGGGGGAAAAGCAAACCGCCACCCGGTCACCCAATAACCCCTATATATTGTAACCCCCAACCCACTGGTCCCCCCATCCCACGAACCCAACCCCACCGGCTACCCACCACTGGTCCCCCCATCCCACAAACCCAACCCCACCGGCTAACCCGCTATGGCATCCTGGACCCATGAAGAAGAAATGACTCTCGTGACAAGCGTCGTTGACGCTATGAAGGGACAGCCACCGGGCCAAACAAAATATTGGGTGGAAGCATTCCCAGCCTACCGACATAACGTCGGTAACGACCGCCACAACCTCAACGCGTGCCAACATAAATGGCGCGAGCTACGGCCCAAGCTCGAGCGTTTCAAGGCTTACTACGAAGCCGTTCCGAGCGGCGAGTTGAGCCATGAGGACCGGGTGGTGGTGGCGAACATAGAGTTTCGAGGCAAGGAGCGAAAGGCGTTCGACAAGATCGACCTTTTTGAAATTGTAGGTTTTTTTATAAATGTTGTGTGATTTTTTATAAATTTTTTGTAAATTTTTTTTTTTAATATTCTCCCTCCGGTGCACCCGACCCGAGCCCAACCCACGCCCCGCCATACCCAGCGGACACGTAACCAGGCGGTGGGGGGGGGGGGGCTCCCATTCCACGTGTCAACAAATGCCCCACCATACCCCATGGTCTTAGTTTAGGTTATTGAACACTTGTCACTCTATAAATACTTCTTACACTTCTTACAATTAGAAGTCTTTGTAAAATAACTTAACTCATTCCTAATGTTCATTATTTTAAAATGATCCACTCTTTTCAAATTTTGTATATTTCTAATGTTCATTAATAATAAAGACACTGTAGATAAAATACTCATTAAGAATATTTTCTTTTGATAATATCACTAACTTTTAGCGTTTGTTAGAGAGAAAAGAATAAAAAAAAATTGTTAAGTGCCACCGTCAGCAATCACCATCACCACCCGTAAAGCATCAGATACATTTCATTCAACACAAAATAGTTCAACGGGGGCTATCATAGTCATTTTGCGTAGTTATTAAGAGTTTTAGCCAAACAACACTTACTAGCTGAGCGCTTACTAGTTCATTTTTTTACTCGGTCACACTTATTACTAGTTCAGCACTTACGAGTTCAGAGATTGACAAACAACCTCTTTCTAAAAAAAACAACAATCATCAAAAACTTAAAGACACTATATAATAAATTTAAAATGTTACATTTTCACAAATTGATTTCCCTTGTAACGTATGTCACTTTTAAACTAAATTTGGTATAGATACGGGGCTGAAGAAGAACGATCCAAAAATGATGGGGTAATTGAATAACAAATAAATTATAGATACGGGGCTGAAGAAGAACGATCCAAAAATTTTATTATTAACTTTTTTTACCATCAATATATTATTATTATTGAGGCAATTATATTTTTGTCGTTTTTAATACAATTGTGTTTCGTTACTTCATCAAATTCTACAAAGTAATGATTCATTCTATTCATATGTGGGTAAACAAACATCACAATGGAATGGAATGATTCATTTCATTTTTTGTCCATTTCATTCCCCCATCTATTCTATTAAACTATACCAAACAGACCCTAACACTACCATAGATTAAGAATAATAACGTGCTCTTATAGATTAAGAGTAATAACGTGTTTAAACATAGTAGTTTTTTTCATAATAACAGCTAAATGAGTTTACGTGCGTTGTACGTTGGGTGTAAGCGGTGCTCCCCCGTGGGGAGTGGTAAACTTTCTACACTCAAACATTGGCGGCATTTCACTCAAACATTTTTTTTTTTAAAATGATAAAAGTGTGATTGGTTGAAGGAGAGTGAGACCTACCATTAACCCCCTCCCTCCCCTCTCTCCTCTTTCCTACGCGGTGACTACTCCTCGCCTTCACTCAATCACCACACACCATAGTAGATCGGCTGCGAAATTCCCGCGTGACAACCACACTCACCGAACCCACTACCCGCACACACTCCGTACACCCTGAGTTGGTAGATGAAAGCTTATTTACACGATTCTAGCTTTAATTTGTCACTTAATTTTAGTAGGCCATATGCAATAATGGATAGACGTATAATAAGATGATATCCACGTGGATCAAATTTATATGGGATATGCATGTTTATGACAGGACTACTCAGTCAACAACTGCCATGACTTGGCATCTTACCAGACATATCATTTCAAGTTGTACAAATGAATTAAGGCTAAACGTAACACCCTTTTCTCTTCTGAACATTGGCTACGTTGATTTTTTTTACCTGCTAAGCTTTTTTTCTTTTAAATCATATACTAAATTACACGTTCTGAGGTTTAATTTTTTAATCTTCTCACAAAAAATAATTTCTCTTGACTACTAGACCAAAACCTAAGTGGTAACCTACCTTCATGTATGAGAGGAAAAGTAGGCTTTACTAGTGGGTCTCACCCCTAGACCACCCGTTATGGAATAACGCCCATGCCATGTGCCATAAGCGGTCGGCGTTAAACACCATCCCTTGGCTGGCATTGCTAGGGGTGAAAGAAAGGGTGTGAGGGCATTCACGGCTTGAGACCATGTGAAACTTACTCTTTCAACCAATCAATCACAAAACAACAAATCACAAATTTGTTTTTAATTTAAACATTATTTTAATAGAATGGTGGATAGTGAAAACTAAGAAAACCGTCATACAATCTAGTGAAAATACGTGAGTGAATGCCCCCTGATGATGTGCCAGTGATATAACAGCCAATTTATGATGTAGTGAAAACTTGTGCCCCCTGATGATGTGTCAGTGACATAACAGCCAATTTATGATGTAGTGAAAACTTTAGAAATGGTAACACACATAGCCTAAGTTTGAGAGAGAGGAGAGGGGTACGTTTAGTAGCACCTATATCATGGATGGGGTAACCTAATCTTGTAACTGTAATGAACTTAAATTGACTCAGGTAAGACCCAACAGTTAACGGTACTGTCTACCCAAATAACCGAAAAAAAATCTAATCTTTGTAAGTGAAACCAAATGGCTATGAAAAAACGAAACATCAATCATATGTTTAGTTCTGATGAATAACCAAACTTGCCCCTAAGTAGACCTCTTTACTTTTCATTGGTTATTGACCGCTTAACCGTTTATTTATTTTTATTTTACCAAAACTACCCAATAAAAATAGTAACGGCATGGAATCGTAACAGAACAAGTTTATGTTTATTACCATTCAAAAGATAAACTTGCTAATGATTAAATCTTCATAAGTGGCCAACTAAGGGATACGTTAATTTAATATCAATAATTGTAAAAGGAAAGCTACATGTATTAGATAACAAAAGCACACATCTTTTCATCCTAAAATCATGGAAGTAAAAGTTGAACGTAAAGGACAAGATAAGACCAAACTGTTGCATGATTTGACCTAACTTGACTACCTATTTGGAACCATAGTTTCGTGGCTTGCAATCCAATTTTACGGCTTTAAACCATTGAGTGTTGATTAGAAATTTGTAATGGTTGTTGTTAAGACACTTGGCGCCTTAAAATCAATGATTAAGAATGCTGAGGTTATCTCATTTATAAACCACAAGAGTTTTAACATTATCATGTTAAATTAATCATTTTATGATTGAAATCTAGCGGAAAAGCTTGCAATCCAATTTTACTTTTTTAAATAGTATACTTTGTAAAATAACGACGTCTAAAAGACCAAGAGAAATATACCAGAATACCAAGTCTAGCGGTAAGCATGAAAATTGAAAAACTAAACCGTAATGAAACTCACTGACCCATTCATGCGCAACCTTATGAAAACCGAAGGTTCAATTCTAAACTTCTAAAATTGTTTATCGTTAGAATTGTTAGGATATGTTTAAGTGTAACAATGACCCAGTTAAGTTTTCATATATGAAGATCTATATGGATCATTGGATCTATGCAAAGGGGAGAGATATTGGCGGAGTATAGAATATCGCAAGAATAATAAATAAATTATTCATAATTTAAAGGTAATGTTTATTGTTACTCACTCTTTACTTCTAGAATTAAAAATAAATGATAAAATTTGTTTGATTGCTCTTCATGTGTAGGTAAACTTTATAAAATTAAAACATATAAGAATAAATTCGTTTGATGATTTTTTATTTACCTAATGTGTGTGCAAGAAATGCAAAATTCAAACGATATAAACAATTGTTAAAAAAAATAATATACTTCTTTTTTCTTCTACAATGATTTATGGGCTTTTTGTTTAGCACTTAACTATTCAGAGTGTTTGTTTCGTGAGCAGATGTCTGAAGGGTTTAGACATTCGCCTCTGAATAGTTAAGCATTATACTGAGTCTGGATAGTTAAGACCTCTAATCTGAATTAGTCAGACATTTGTCTTTGAACGATTAAGCATTATACTGACTCTTAATGATTCAGATCTCTTACCGATTCAGCAGTTAATGGTTCAGATCTCTTACTAATTCAACACTTAACCATTTAAAAGTTACAAAACAGCCCCTTAGTGATATATAATAATTCTCATCATGTATGTTAAAAGAGTCCAAATGTGTGTTTTTGGACTTGTTGAAGTGGGCTTTAGGCTCAGTTTCTCGTTTCTTGAACTTTTGTTTTGCATTAAACCAAATTACCAACAGTTGAAGTCCAACACCAAAATGCTGGGCCAAGACTAAGCGTCCAAAATTCAAGTGGTCTACCGAGTTTGAAACTTTGAACATCTTGCCTCACTTGTGGAATATTTTGGTGTTTTACGTGCGTTATTCATCGGATCGGTCTATAACCGGGTTAACAAAATTTAAAAATTTTGAAACTAAATTCAAAATATTCAATTCAAATTTTGAAACATGTCATTATCACAAGTTGACATGTCAAACGCGACATGAACCCAAAAATCATGACAGGCCCATGAACCCAAACATGACAACGCTTATTTGAGACACAAACATGGCCCGCTCAATACCTATATTAATTTTTTGCACATGAAGTTTCAGGACTCTATATATACACAAACTTTTAACCAAAAAATTGCTAATACATATAATAGAATAACGTTTAAAGGATGCATGTTTCTCTTTTATTGTTAAACTTTTATCACAAAACAGCCAAGCAGTTTAAGTTATGTTAAAAAAAAAAACCGATTTAAACTGAACCCAAACCTGCACAGCAGAGGAAAATCGATACTTAACCCAAACATACGGATGTATATGTTGCACAACTTTGGTATATGCTACTGAAAATTTATACAATCACCATCTATTTCCAAAATTCTGAAATCATTATTTGCCAATATTCAGATCGTATTCATTCCGCTTCAACCAAATCATAGCTCTTAAAAATTAAAATCATACATACATATACGATTCAGGACTACTACCAAAATTCGATGGCCATTCAGTGTCAAGTACATTGAAATTCCTAATTAAACTGCATAGGTTTGATTTACTCATCTGTAATATGAGGCCATGAAGTATAAACTTATAGAGGTTACAGCAGTGACGATGAATTCCTGCACACGTCATGAAATTTATCAGTCAGAAGATTCTGTTATTAGGTCATTGTTGAAGCCTGAAGGGTATTTCGTACATCTGATTTTGTGTATGAAAAAATTATTGGTCATACCTGGTTGTTGTATAAAGCAATAGGGACATAACCGGTAAAATATTCGATCAAATTCACGACACCTGTATATCCCTGAAATAAAAAAATAACAAATATGGTCAAGGTGTATCTAACTATGACAAATACACTTGTTATATAATTTGAAAATAAACCAGTTTCGCATCCAAACAATGACATACCAAAGATGCAAAGGCTATACATCCAAAAGCCAGTGCAAGGGAACGTAGCAACCGTTTGCCCATTCGCATCATGCGTCCTTCATCTTCACCTTCTTCCTGCATCCAACATCAGCTAAATCAAAATATAAAATTAAAAAAAAAAAAAAAAAAACGCAATGAGAGGTGGGGAATTGACATACTGTAAATGTTGCGGGTGGTTCAAATGCTTTTAACTTTTCAAAGATTCTGTATACAAATACAAAGGATAAAAACTGCACAGGCTTCCACTCTGCATTGCGTGCAATAAAAATCCAAGCAATCTGCAGAAAGAACGGTAAGTTTTCTTTTTTCAAAACAGCCCAAATGTGATGCAAAAAAAGACCTTGTAATATCTAAAAGTTACATATTATTAAGCAATATCTACACTTACAAATGCAGCTGATATTGCCAGGTTAATCCGAATGTCCTTCACTTCAGACTTGGTGAACCTGAGAAAAGAAGAATATCCTCCGTTGTCATTAATAAATAAACAATACAAATTTGTCTCTTGCAAGGTTTCTAAAATCATATTCTGGTTAGTTTTGGCAATAGAAGGTTTATTGTTTATAAAGCTTAGAATTAGTGAAGCAAACTTAGTTCAGATATTGTTAAGAGGATAAATGAAGCTAAAAACTGACATGAGGCTAATAATAGTTGTAAATATAGTATATACCTTGGGCCCCAAGGAACAATCGGCTGCTTATCAGCATATTTGATATCCTTTGAAACCTTCACTTGTCATAAAATACAGTAAGTAAACTGAAATTTAATTACCATGATTGATAATAGAACTGCAAACTCACTAATATATTATTATATATAAATATAAACCAAGTCCAGATGGAGAGACTTGGGGAGATGTTTTTTCGGTGGCACCCTTACTTGAACCTTATCCCCAAGTCCAAACCCGTGTATTGGCATTTTCGACCTACTAACCAGGAATTTTCTTTGTATTACTATGGGTTTTTTATGGGCTTGTTGGGTTGGGACAGGTTATTTCGAGACAAGTACTGGCTACAGTTGCTGTACCATTTGGATCATCGGATCACGACTGATACTGTGTACCTGATGTATCTGGATCTTAGCTACGTATACAAGATATGGACTAGAAACTGTACGCAACAGTGTGTGAATTTAGTGTATGGTGCCTGTATGTTGCTGCTGTTATATACTGTTATTGCTGTCAAGAGGTGGCAAGATAATACGGTTTGTGTTCGAGCCTATTGGATTCTGTCGTACAAAGTTTGGGATCATGTGTACAGGTCAGCTTCAAATTGGCGTTTCTGTACGTTATGGCGTGCTCGTTTGCTCTGTATGAAAGGAATGATGTTACTGGATCTTGGTTTTGTGTTTGCTTTCAAGTATATGACTGCCAAGAGCTGGTTACATCATTTGTGGAAGCAGGGCAGGCAAAATGACCACTCTGCCCCTCACTCGTTGATCATCTGGATTGTGTTCGATTATGAAAGGCATGTCTGGGATACTGGTTTTTTGTTACACATGCGTTTAGCTGGGAACTGGCTCATTTTAATCACTTGTTGGCTTGGTAAAAATTATGATTTGTGGACCATTAAGCTGCTGATTATGGTTTGTGGCTGCTGTCACCGGTTTACTTGGTACCAGGCCTCATATCTGAGGTTGATTCTTTTCGAGTGGCTCTGGTTATGTTATTCGGATGGTTCCAAGTGTGGCTGCAGCTGCTGTCCTCCGATTTTTGACTGCAGGGTTTGGTGTGTTTGGAACTGGTTTCCGAGGATGGCTTGGGTAGTCTGGTCCTGGGTCTACAGCATCGGCAGAAGGAGCTGGGGTGTGTTTGCCAAGTTTCATTTCGGTGAAGGCCCAATGCAGCTGGGTTTATCTTTATATGCGGTTTATACTTTGCGAAAGGCCCAGTTCTGGATACAGGCATGCTGCTTGCAGTGGCTTATGTACAAATTAAAAATCTTGTCCAAGAGTATGAAGGCCAGGTCCAGCATGCAGATAAAACGGTTCCCAGATGGTTGGTATTTAATTTTGAAGGCCCACAACATGTTGAAGTCTTTTTCGAGAGCTGGGGTGTTGCTGGGTAAATTCTCAAAGGTTGCAAAGGCCCACCAATCAGCCTGGGTGCGCTATGTAGTTAGATGGGCTTCAACTATGATCCAACACGGGCCCAGATGTGTTAATTTGTATTATGGAGTCCAAGTTAATTTTGCTATGGGCTGGTCCATCAGGAGCTCGTGGAAGGCCCTCCTTCGGGTTAATTTAATTAAAAATGCTAGTTTGTTTCTATGGCGGTTAATTACGGATATAATTACAAAGAAGGCGGGTTTGGACATGTGGGGTTGGGGTCACCATCATAAGGGTGACATTAAGAGGCGGAAATGCTATACTGGGTCAAGGTGTATTAACCCTGTGTTCGCCCAAAAGAGCTCGGGATACAAGAATTACATAGGCAATGTTGTCGCTCGGTGTACCATGCTTATGTTGTTTATTTGTAATGGCACTCTAGGTTATAGCACAAAATGTGTGTTTAGAACTCGTAGGGCCCCGAGAATGGGGTGTTTGGTCTCATATTTTTGGTCCCCAAAGCTTGTTTTGGGTGACGTTGTACAGGGGTATGCCCCTTAGATTGATGTATTTTTGTGTTGTGATTAATATATTGTTTGCCGGGCCCTGCCCTTTATCCAAAAAAAAATAAATAAATAAACCAAGCATATGTTCCGTATGAGGCAGCAAATTCGAGTATGAGATAAAAGTTAATACCACATAAGTGGCAGACTGGCAGTTTAACCATATATAAGCAACAGACACCAGAAAAAAAAAAAAAAAAAAAAAAAAAAAAAAAAAAAACCTCTTGTCATTAAATATGAATACATTGCGGTAGGCATATTTCACTTGTTTAGTTACATAAGTATGTAAGGTATGGTTTAACTTTGAAACCAAATCTAACATCTACTAAGAATTTACGTGCTTATCACTTATAGGCACACAAGAAACTCTAGAGCAAATTGATGCGGGTCAACAACCTCGCATAGACCGACTCTGCATCATAGACCACTTACTAATTGACTTAACTACACCAACCGACACTAACCTTCTTACGGCCTTAACTATCAAGCCCTTGTACTACAAACTTTTACAATGGAAGAAAGACCATGTCATGTTGTTTACCACTACTAAAGTAGCTTAAAAGACACGAGATGTACCTGAAACGAACCAAACGTGACTCCCTTCTTTCGGTTTGACAATTGAGCCATCATGAGTTTATCATATGCCTTCTCCAACTGAAAACAACCCAATGTATTCATTCATTAACTAACAACCTCATCAATAACAATGCATATTCTTGTACACTAACTAACTAACTAGTAAAACTTTAACAAAACAAAAGCAAAAATACACGAGCTGCAGCGGCCTCGTCCCCTCTTCGCTCAGCATCCTTTCGCTTTCTCGTATAAGCCGCTTTCACCATATCAAACCCCTCAATGGGGTTCACTCCAAGAACCTGTCAAGTGCATCATCTTTTTATCACCTCCAGTTCCATCAATTTTAAGGTTGTTAAAAAGCAGTTACCTCGTACGGATTCAAGTCATTGTCTGAACTTGAACCAGCAGCAGAGGAAGCAGCACAAATTATCCTCTGATTCACACGACCTGTAGAAAACCTGCAATTTCCACACGGGCCAGTTGGAAAATAAACGAAAATAGTTAAGTTATGACTGAAATTAAGAAGGGAATTTGAAAGGTACCTTACAAAAGAGGGAGGAAGTGAGGCATGATTGAGGCAATTCTTCTTGGCATATGAACGAGAATTGGGGAACTGTAGGACGTTGGATATAGCGAAAGCCATTATTGATGGATGGATGAGATAGATGATAATTGTTTGTTTGTTTGATCCTTTTAGGGTTCTTTTTGGTTTGCAGGCGGAGTGTGGGTGGGTGTTCCGGTGCCAACAGGCAACACTGCAACAGGACTTGAATGTGGGTTAGACCAAACCAGACCACCAAAGCCCCATACTATGAAAGACCAACACCCAGAGATTATTGCAATGCTTGTTGGCCCAAAATTTTAACAAGTCCAACTTGGTAGTACAGTAACCCATTAGAGGACCCGGGGTGGTCCGTGTTCGGCCACCCATCACGCGTGATGGGCCATTTGTACACCGCCGCCACTCATTTTGTAACGCGTTATAAACATAACGCGTGGAGTAGATAACGCGTTGAGAATATGAACGTTGGGGGTTTTGACCGTTTATTTTTGACCGTTTTTTTTTTTTTTTTGAACGTTGGTAAATGGGTTTTTTTATATAAAATCCAAATATTTCAATACACAACTCATACAACTCTCAACAATTCTCACAAAAACTTCAAAAAACTCTCAACTATTTTCACACTCATTTTTTTACAAGAAATATGGAAGGTTCAAGCAAGAGAGGTGGTGGATCGAAAAAAAGAGGTGGCGGTTCGGGTACGAAGAAAATAAGGCCCAAGGTTCGAGCGAATCTTGGTGAGCCCGATCGATTTAGGTTGCAAGACGAACCCGACCAAGTCCCACTCTTTCAAACCCAACAATACCCACCCTTTCAAACCCAACAATATCCACCCTTTCAATCGCAAACGTACCATAACCAACCGTTCGTTCCACCGTTTCAACCTCACCAATTTCAATCGCAAACGTATCAAACCCAACCCCACGCACTCGACCCACTACTAGAAGACAACACCCTCCTTCATCATTTTGCAAAAGCATGGCATGAACCACGTGAACCACAACAAAGTGTTGACGAGGACGAGGAAGAGGAAGAGGAAGAAGAAGCGGAGGAAGAGGAAGAGGAAGAGGAAGAAGAACAAAATGTTGAGGTTCAAGAAATCGTTCCAATCGGCCGACAACCTTGGACGAGCGAGGAGGAGGTCTCGTTGACGAAGGCGTATTTGCACATCTCGGAGAGTAGGAAACACGGGAACGAGCAACGAAAGGAAGCGTTTTGGAGACGGGTTATTAGTCATTTTATGAAACTTCCCGGTGCAAGGGTCCGAAACATGGACAAAATGACGTCGAAGTGGTCGGATTTGAACCGAAAAATGAGCCGGTTCAACGCTTGTTTCATTCAAAAGGTATGTTTTTTTATTAAAAAACAGTTTATTAAAAAAAAAGAGTTTTTTTTATAAAAAAACAGTTTATAAAAACTGTTTATAAAAAAAAAGAGTTTTTTTTTATAAAAAACAGTTAAAAAAAAACAGTTTTTTTTTATAAAAAACAGTTTATTAATAAAAACAGTTTTTTTATAAAAAACAGTTTATTTTATAAAAAACAGTTTATTAAACAGTTTATAAAAAAACAGTTTTTTTTTTTAAAAACAGTTTATTAAAAACAGTTAAAAAAACAGTTTTTTTTTAAAAAACAGTTTATTAAAAACAGTTAAAAAAAACAGTTTTTTTTATAAAAAACAGTTTATAAACATTTTATTTTTTTTGTAGAGCCGAAACCCACAAAGTGGAGCGAGCGAGGCGACGATCATGCAACAAGCCACCGAAATGTATTGCACAACGTACCATAAGAGAACTTTTCCACACGTTGCGGCATGGCAAGTTGCGAGACATCACCCGAAGTGGGTCCCCGTTGAGTTGGTTGACACGCATGGTCCTACGGCTCCAAAAAATCAAGGCGGTTCGAAAAGAACAAAGACATCCGATTCGGGGAACTACACGACTTCCGCGTCGGATAACTTGCCCCAAATGAACTTAAACGACGAGCCTCTAGACGAACCCCTTGACGAGCCCGTTGAGGAAAATACACCCACAAGGCCACGACGCAGACGAGGTGGTGATTCGTCAAGCAAAGGGAAGGAGGCGGTGGCGGAGTCGATCTTTAGAATCGAAGAGGAGAAAATGACCCAATACAAGATGGCCGAACAAAGAAAAGAAACAATGATGACCCTAAAAGTTGAACGGGAGCAGGCGTACAAGGAACACTTGAAAACGATCGAAAGACAAAATGATTTAAAAATCTTGTGTGAAAAACACGCCCATCTCGACGAACCGTTCAAGTCAATTGTCATCGAACAAAAGCGCGCGATTTGCGCAAAGTGGGGTTGGGAGATGCCATCGGTTTAGTTGTTTTTTTTTAAATCGGTTTAGTTGTTTTTTTTATTTGGTTATGTAATTTTTTTTAAAGTTTAATGAAATTTATAATTTAGTGTTTTATTTTTATTTTCTAATTTTAAAATGAAAATTAAAAAAAATGGGAGTGATAGAATCCATCACTAGTGATTCCACCCCTAGTCCATTTCTATCACTAGTGATAGAAATATGGTTGATGACATGTCATGCTTTGATTGGAGAGTGGGAGTGATAGAATCCATCACTAGTGATTCCACCCCTAGTCCCCTTAGGCCGTTTAAAAGAATAGGCTGATGTTTTTTTTAGGTTTAACGGGTTAATACATATGATGAGATCATTTCACAAGTTACAAATAATTTGACAACTTTTTAAACTTTCAACAACCAATCGTTTTATTTATCTATCTATTATACTAAATGAATTCTCTTAGGCTACAAGGGCTATTCTTAGCCAATCATTTTGATGATGTGGACACCCTCTTAGGCAGAGAATTAGCTTTGGGCGGCAATTCATTTTCCTTTTTATTAACACGCTCTCTCTCTCTCTCTCTCTCTCTCTCTCTCTCTCTCTCTCTCTCTCCCTCTTTAATAAAAAAACCCTAACTCTTCATTTCCTTCGATCATCTCCCCTTTTCTTTATCATCGAGTTTCTTTTGTCTTCCCCCTTCATTATCCTCTGTAAACCCTAAAGGAATCTACACCAGTTCTTCGAGGATTACTGATTCAATCCGATGGAATAATGGATCTTTCAAATGTCGTTGTTGTTCTGCAAGCAACAGAGTCCCAATCGTGCTGAACGAAAAGCCGCTGAAGATAACCTCAATCAAGTATACAATTTCATCTATCTTCGATTTTAGGTAATTTGTATTTCCATTTTTAATTGATATAAATTATTTTAGGTTATACATCATTTGCTATGTGAAACATTAAATCCCCTGTTTTCGAAGATTATCAACAACAAATATGCTATACAATGTACAGTAGACTATGGCGATTCGATTACAAACCCTAATTCAAAGATTGCCTTTTATTCAATATGTTTTGCTTTTTGTTTTCATTAGTTTTCTTATTTCAAATCTATATAATATGGTTCTGTATTTTATGCTATTAGTGTTCATCGAGATTATGATATAGAGGTTGAGAGTTTGGTTTTTAATCTTGATTTTGAAGAGAACTAAATATAGAACATGTTAGTGGGTCGGGTTCAATCCGTATATGAGGTTATTTGATAGACTTTCCATGTGGGTACCATGATTCTCTTGATTGATGATTCATAATTTTAAATTCAAATTTCAAATTTGAATTAATTATGGGGTCAAAGATTTGATGTAATTAGGTATTGATTAGCTGCATGATTTGATTGTAGATAAAGATGATATGTTCTTAAAGAGGTGGATTCAATGAACCTGGACAATCAATGCATAATTATATGTTAACGCTACTTATGTTATAATTCGTGTTGATATATTTACATTTAATAACGCAGGTTCTCCCTAAAGCTTATCTTAGGAAACACATGACCGGAAAGTTGTGAAGAATCAATAGGTAAGCAGGTTCTTCATTACGCATTATTGTATGTTCATGTTTTATTTGAGATTATTAGATACAATGTGGAGGGGCGTATCTCTATTTTATTAGAAACCCTGAGTAATCAATTGATAAGTATAATCACTATGTTTGGGGTTTTATGTTTTTTCTTAAATTTTTTATTGCAAATAAATATAACTCCTCTGTTAGCATTAGAGATGAGTTAAGAGGGGTAGAAATCTGTGTTGGTTGTTACATTTTTCATCAGATGAGCATTATCCACCTCTAATTTCGGCAGCAGAAAAGTGATAATCAAGGGTACTGGTATGAAGGAAGAAACTCAATATAGAGTCGTCAAGATCGTCATTAATTATGTGATTGATCGCTTTTGTTTCATTAAATTCATGATCTCATATTACTTCAGTCCCAATGAAATTATCTTTTGTATAATTTGGCTACGTTTGTGCAGGTGTTTGAGAATTGTAGTGTGGAGAAGGATGTCGCAGAATATATAAAGAAGAAAAACTTTGGTAAATTTATATTTTGTTATAATTTATGTTTCGCTTCATGACGTGCTCACAATTATATCGGGACTCAAGTAGCTTATATGGACCCTTGCTGGTTGAGTTATCATACTTTTATATGTTTTTCAGTGATTAGTGTTAGTAATAATTTATAGTTGATTTTGAAACATAGATCTAATAATTTGGGCAAAAAATAGCATCTTGAAAAGCTCTCAGTCCAATGAACTCTAAATATTATGAATGTTGTGCAAAATAGTGGTGTGATGTATGTATTTGGTTAATTAAGATCTCTATTGCATGAGCCCGACAGAAGTATTCCTTATTGGATTTCTTCAGGGATCCCACCTCTCGCGGGGGTGCCCGTCTCTTAAAAGCAGTCAGTTACACCAGGTAACTAAATTTATGTTTCTTGAATTTGGCAAAAAAAATGATCTTTACTTTCTTAGTTGTTGAGTATAATTTTGTCTTTGCATTTTCAGGAGAAAAAAACAACATCCCAGAGTCCTAAAACCAAAACCAATGGGTTTTCGGTGAAAAGTGGACAGGGTTCACCATTAGAGTCAGCTGGGTCGAACAAGTGGTTCAAGGCAGAGGTTGCCAAATTTGGGGTTTATTCTAAAGATTAGTAACCCTAACTTTACAATTTCTTGAGTATTCTAAAGATTAGTCACCCTAACATTAAATATATATAATGCTGGGACGCTCAGTTGTGAGATAAAGGTTCGGTTGTGAGATAAAGGTTCCAGTGGGTTGTGAATTGAGTAGTAGGCTACGCTTCTTTTCGTGTTTTCTTTCGTGGGATGAGTTTTTGTTCTTGGTAGGTTCCGTATATTATTTTCTTCTACAGATTTTGTGAAGAACTTTTGATTTTAATTGGAAACTGTTATCGGTTATGGAGTATTTGACGACGAAATCGGTGAATACGAGAGGTTGATTGGAAAGCGATGCCGGGACCAGCGTCAGATTGTAGGTTCAGTGACGGCGATACGACAATGTTTTATAGATTTGTATCATTGAGTGGATTTTGGTCGAAGCATCGCGATGACGTTGGCTGCAATTAACTCCAGAAGGTTTGTTGTTAGATTTAATTTTTTTTTTGTTTAGTATGAGTGTATTAGTATAAGTATAATATTTAACATACATGATACTTTTAACACTTTCAAGACGTAGTGATCAATCAGTCTTATTACTGGGTCGTTTATTTGATCACTAAATCATTTTTTATTCTTAATTAATGGATTAATATGCGTTGGTGATGAGTCAAATCGATTAATATTTTAGAACCAGCCAAATTTTGTAATATACTAATATGTATATGATGTTCATATATGTGCAGGGTAGTGATTAGTGAATGAACGGCTTAGTTAAAGGTATTTTTTTTCATTTTTAAGAGAGATATCTATCTTAAATTCCATTATATGCATTCAAACTATATTTTATAATTTTTGTGTCATGCTAATGAATGTATGATATTTAGTGTCTTTGTTCGGTGGTTGCGAATTTTGGCCAAATATCGAAGACATGGATGCACAAGAGGTAGGGAAGTCTTCATTTGTAAGAAGTTCGTTCTCAGACGTTGCACATGCTGCTGGATACACTGGATATGCTGGTGGCAAGCTGGATAATGTGGCGGTGATTGTGTCTTTGGTGGAAAAAGGATCTAACCTCCTTGCAGTGTAATATCAACTGCTTTCTTGCATCAGATTCTCTGATTTCTACTTTAGAAATACAGTTAAGGTACACCCTCTGCTATTTTCAACCAAGTAATTCTTTCTGATCAACTGTGTGTAAAAAAATGAGACTTTTCTGGTCAATATGTTGCAATATGGGTACGGGTCAAAATGGGTTTTGGTACCGGTCAAGTTGGCGGGTTGAGTAAAACACTTTTTTTTCCAAATCTTTCTAAAAGTAACTAACACAAAAATTTATAAGCCACACCTGTATTTATCTTTAATTTTCATTTTAGAAAGTAGTCATTTCCTATAAAAAATGTAAAAGCAATTATAAATTATCTATATATCTATATAACTATATGAGTAAACTGCCATTTTGGTCCCTGTGGTTTGGACACTTTTACCATTTTAGTCCAAATCTCAAACTTTTTACATCTAGGTCCCTGCGGTTTGCATTTTGTTGCCATTTTAGTCCAAAACTCAAAATATCTCATTTTTTACTGTTTTAAGGTCCCTTTTTTGTCTTTATCTGCAGGGGTAGTTTGGTCATTTAATTTTCATTAAATCAATTCCTTTTATTAAAAAACCCCAAATATACACCCCTCTCTACCTTTCTCTCTCGTTCCTGCTATACACCACCACCACCAGACCACTTCCACCACCAAACCAATTCCTTAACTCTCTCTACAAATTCTCTCTCATATATACAGATCCACCGCCGGCAACGCCGCCATAGCTCTGTCGACCACCTCTCAATCCCGCCACCTGCCACCACAACCATCGTGAAAACCCCTCAAATCCGAAAACCCACCATGAAAAACCCTCAAATCCACCACCGTAACCACCCAAAATCCCAAAATATTCACTAGAAACAAAAACTCAAAATCCCCAAATATTCACTAGAAACTTCATAAAACACCCAAAATCCCCAAATACTCACATTTTCACTTACCAGAAGTGGATGAACCCTAGCTTTCTTGTGGTTGCTAAATCTACTGCCGGAAGTGGATGAACCGTTGTTGGAGTTGTCGAGATTGATCACCGGAGTGCTTGAATGATGTAGAGAGATGGGGGCGGTGGTGGTAGATGGGGGCGGTGCCATCGAGCTCATCATCTGCAGGTCGCCGGCTCCACTGAGGGGAGGGAGAGCAGTGAGAGAGAGGCCGAGGGGAGGGGAGAGCAGTGACCAGAATAACAAGGATCGGGGGGGGGGGGGGCTGTCGTGGGTGTTTGTTGTCGGGTTTACGACCGGAACCGGCTGTTTTCCGGTGACCAATGAAGAGAGGGAAGAGCAGAGGGTTGTGGTGTGGTGGTTCGTCGGAGGTGTGGCGCCGGAGATCCTCGACAGCGAGTCTGGTCGCCGGATCTGAATCTGAGAGAGAACATGGTCTTTGTGTGCTGCTGGACTTGAGAAATGTGTGTTAGGGTTTTTCTATCTAGTGACATTAAATAGAAAAAGATTTAAAAAATGACCAAAATACCCCTGCACTAAAGGACAAAATGATCAGTTTTCAACAGTCAAAATAGAGGGTTTTTGGATTTTGGACTAAAATGGCAACAAAATGCAAACCACAGGGACCCAGATGTAAAAAGTTTGAGATTTGGACTAAAATGGCAAAAGTGCCCAAACCACAGGGACCAAAATGGCAGTTTACTCTAACTATATAATACATTTCCAATAGACACAAAAGTAATTTAACCCCTAATTTTTAAGATGGCAGCCCAAAAGGCAAGAACAAATCTCCAATTTTAACACTTTTTCTTCCCATCATGCCCCTCTCTCCCTCAAGTGATCGTCATTCACACCACAGCAACCGAATGCAATTGAAAGCAGACGCCAATGATAAGTCGGAGGAAGCCAAAGGTCGGATGGAACATTAATACAATTGATTATTGTCTCCTTTTGACGCACACCATTTATTTTCCTCTCCTGACTCTTTGGCACAACATTCATCAGAGCATTCTTCTCAAATTTCGTAAATCAAAGAAGCAAAGCGAAGAAGAAAACCAAGGGTGAAAATGGTTTGGCTTCTAGGTCTTCTGAAGAGGATTCTAATGATTGGTGGTATGAGTTCTCCAAGCAGATTGCTGGTAATTATTTTTTTTTTTTTGCGTTTTGGAATCATATTTTATTTGATTTCTGGGTTTGGGTGTGTTTTAAGGATTTGTGTGTTGTTAATCACAAATGCATCTTGATGGTTGCTAAAATCGATCTCTAATCTGCTGATTTTTGTGCACTTTCAGTTCATGTTCTTGACCTAAAAGTTTGATTGCTAGATGACCATGTTTGACTTTTGTTGGGTAGCTTTATTGATTCAGTTTTATCGTGAATGTGAAGTTAAAAACCTAGATGCAATCATTTTAGGGTAATGTAAATATTTTATTCCCCTCAAATAGTTTAAGATTCTGTTATGTGAAATTTATGTTAAGTTATAATAATGATTTGGGACTAGAACATGGTATGTTGAATCTTTACTTTCATTCATTTGATTATCCTGATAGAAATTTCTTTGAGGTTTGATAGGTAGCTACAACCTACAGATTCGTTTGAGTACTATGATGTGGTCACAACCACCACCTACAAGAGTCTTAGGGGACCGAGAGCCGGTATGATCTGTCAAAACCACAGAAGAAGATGCAGTTTATGACAAGATCAGTTTTGCTGTCTTCCCAACTCTGTAGGGTGGTTCACACAACCACCAGATCGGTGCACTAGCTGTTGCATTGAAACAATCCATGTCACCTGGATTCAAGGTCTATGCTAAGCAAGTTAGAGCCAATGTTGTTCAACCTAATACTGTTGATCACTCATTTGACTATTATGTTTTTTTTGGCTAAAATCTTTTTGTAGGTGCTTATGCTTCCTTGACAACCAATTCAACTGTTACAGCCACTACTGCTTAGACGCCATCTGCGGTTGTTGTTTCTTTCAGTAATGGGTCAGTCATAACTATAGTCTCTAAATGTTCTTTTTGTGCAGAATACTGTTGATCACAAACATCTTTAATCGTTCTTTCCGTATTTATTAACGTTTTGATTCATTGGAACAAAAGAAAGATTTGTAAGTTTGGATTTATGACTTTTTGAATTTTTGATTTACTGTGGTTGCTGTTAATAATTACACAAGCGCCGTCATTAATTCGGCAAACTGATGATAGATTAAACATGGTGGTGCAGGATTGACAGGTTGATTATGGGAAATTTGCTGCTATGCTGAGGAAAGGAAGTGGTGGAAATAGGGAGGAGAACAATGAGGAGTAATCTGAAATTTGTTGGTATTCCATGTCCCTTCATTCTACAAACCTTAGGGGTTATTCGACGAATTCAACCAACTTCAAAATGATACAGTTGGTGATATTGAGTGAAAGAAAGTGAGGAGAAGTAAGGAGCTGACGTGTCAACGGGGGGCGTGTCATGACCTTGGCGGCAATCCAACGCACTTTTGGCGGAAAATGAGCCTCCTTTAAGTATTAACGCGGGAATCCGATGAACATGTGTAACCGACTCTGATCTCATTCGGTCTCAGTTTGAAGTGTGTTTATGTGAGAAGAAATCTGCTGTATCTGGATATGGTGGGACGTCAATACAATTGCTTGATTAACCCTCTCGGGGCCATCCGATAAACGTTTGATAAGGCGGTGGCATTTGGTGCAGATCCGACATCGTTTGACGGTAAAGATTGGGGCGTATCAGATCTGTTTCGAGAATATCTTTTTCAAAATGACGCCGTCAGTCAGGTGATTCTAGGGTTTATGAATTTCAAAACGACGACTTTCTAGGGTTTATGATTGTGACTACTTTTTTAAATCACCCTGCTGTTTTGCGGGTGCTGATTTTTTCCTTAGTTGGATTATTTTTATTTTATTTTATTTTAAATATTATTGATTCATAAGTTAAATGAGCTTGAATTCTCATAAGTTAAACGATGGGACCATCTTCTAGAAGAGATGGTATGTGACCATCTTTGCAAAGTTTTTATGGGACTAGCTGTCTATTCCTCATGAGACCAACATCAAGTTGTTAGTTATAGTTGATGCTTTTAAGCATTGGGAATTGGGATGCATACAAGGTAGGAGTGAAGCCCACTTAGATATTTGTTGCAGAATTTTTTACAAAAAAGAAGTTTGTTTGTCCTCAAGATATACTATTTTGTAAGTTTTTTTGTCCAAGATATACCTGTACAGTGAAGTTTTTTATACATATGTGCCCTTCAGGATGACTCAAAATTGTATACATTTTATGAGCTTGTAACAAAAGGTTCCCTTCTAAGTCTCTATCAAACATACCATCTTCAACATTGTCAAGTTGCCTCATACATACGCCTAATCCTACATGATCTGAAGTTTGTGCATGACCGTCATGAGGTGCGCAGGTACTGAAACTTGAAATCTATTATTTTTGTATTCAGCTGTATATACTTTTTTACTGTGTCGGGTTTTCAGTAGTCTGTATGTGAACCGGACCTTTTTCTGTTGGAACTTTTATAGCTTTATAGTTTCCATACCTGCTGATACAGCAAGTGTAGTGCTATACTTTTTTTTATTGTTTTGTACATGTAGCTTTTATTAGTGCTTTTTTATATTTATTCGTCTTGTAGTTTAAGCGAACTAGACCGATGCTTTAATCATTTTCACTCACGGCACTTGTGCCTACACCTCTAGAGTTGTTAGTTACTTAGTTCTTTATTTAATGAAGGCCTCTGATCTATGGTTAGAAAGTAGTTGTATTAGAAGTAGCTTTGAACATTATGTAGTATATTTTCTTAACATATGTTCATCACTCATTTTTTCTAAGTTAGTTAGAGGGGTCTTTTTATTGTTTCTCACATTTGTGGGCTTACTTGTGATACCAGATTCACTTTGTTAATTGCAATCTGTGTTATGATTTTATATATATAGTTTATTACGATAGTTGTTATTAATTCATAATACAAGAAAACCACAATGACCTAAATATAACATTTGCTAAAGGTGGCTAAGTGGGCGGGTCGGTAACGGGTCAAAAACAGACAAATTTTTGCTGGATTCAGTTAGGGTTGCCCCAAAACACATTTTGTCCAAAACTTTTTTTTCTTATAGTTAATTTATTCACATATGAATAGCACATCTAATCATGTGGATTTTGTTCAGGTGAGTTTTGTATTACATTCGTTCCATTAAACCGTCACATTTATAAATTGGTTGTGTTTTTTATATCTCTTAACGTGTCAAATATTTTTAGTGTTTTTTTTTCTTATAGTTAATTTATTCACATATGAATAGCACATCTAATCATGTGGATTTTGTTCAGGTGAGTTTTGTATTACTTCGAAACATTCGTTCCATTAAACCGTCACATTTATAAATTGGTTGTGTTTTTTATATCTCTTAACGTGTCAAATATTTTTAGTGTTTTTTTTTATTTTTTTAATATTTTTTGTTAAAAGGGTAATCAGTCGAATGAGTCAAACAGGTTTAAAGTCACTTAAAATTTAACTTTACGTATATAACATTTTAATCATAATTGTAGCGTTATTTATTACGACAAAATGCTTAAAATGGACAAAAATGTTTGTTAGGTCAACGTGACCCGTACTGAATTAACTGATTTTGATTGGAATGATCTGGGATGTGTCTTATTTCAAGCAAGTTATATATATAATTGCTATGAAGGAACGTCTCAAATGGGTGGCCAGGTGATAATTTTTCAATGAGAGAAACTGACGACTCCCGTCGGTGGCCAGCGGTGACAATTTGCTACAGTAAAGGATTTCGGCACAAATCACAGTGGTGGTCAGGTTCAAGGATGTGGTTGATAAACCTTATAAGCAGGGAACGTTTGAGCGGATATGGGAAGTAACTGGTAGAATATGATGGATGATATGAAGAATGTGGTCACAGGTGCCAGTCGGTGCCGATCTGAAGAATTTAAAGACTAATGTTTGAACTATTGATTTAAAAAGGTAAAAGATTCAATACAATATTGTGTTGAATACTAGATTTTAGTTTGGATTTAAAGCTGATGTTGGGCTAGATGATGGAGCATCGGTGTCAAAGGGGTTGTGGTTAAGATTGGTATCAAAGCTGCTGAGAAGATTGGGCAAACATGTGTATAACTTCTTACGGATTTTTCGTTAAATGGAATAAAATGTTAGAAACTTGGAATGGGTTGTGGTTCGGAATAGGCATCATAATTGAATTTGATATCAGTTGGGACACCCGCCGCAACGCGCGGACTTTCCCACTAGTATAATATAAAAGATTTACTTGATACTTTTTTAGTGAACCCAAAATGAAATGCTAATGATGTTTGTATGAATTTAATTTACATGTCACTTTATTGCCTTAAATTTCACATACCTACCCACGTGTACTTTTAGTTTAGGAGATTTGAGTGTTTGAATAGCTTTTGCATTTTTATCATATTGTCTCATATACATGTTAGAAGAGATATAACTTAGTTATATTATTTATAATTATAATTTTTTATATATAACATAATGTATATTTTATAAGTTTTCTTGATCATAAGTTTATTTATAAATTATGTAAATATATATTTAATATATTCATTAAAAGCTATATAAATCATGGGCTCGCGAGCCAATTCGAGTTCAATAGGTGAAGGTTAGGCTCAAGCTCTTTTTAAATGAGCTTAAGTAGAGGACCGAGCTCGAGGTCATTTTAACTCAACCGGTCTCGAATACCACAACTCATTTACCAACCAAACACCCCCCCCCCCCCCCGCGTCGTATGTTACATGGATATATTACTACTAATCCAATCACTTTTGTAAAATTATCAAAGTAATGAAATTTTATTAAGAGATATTACTACTAATCCAATCACTTTTGTAAAATTATGTTCGTATATGTTGACGCAAATCTTCTATAGAAAACCCACATCATGATGATTTGTGAGAAAGTAAAATTATCAAAGTAATGAAATTTTATTAAGAGATATTACTACTAATCCAATCACTTTTATAAAAAATAGATACTATAAAGTTTTTCATAACAAAATGTCTAAATTAAAATGTCACTTTTGATCATCCCTAATTTACTTGCTTCTCTATAAAAAGTAAATGTTGTACAAGTTTACTATACCAAATTCATTGACTCACACATGAAAAGACAAAATTAAATAGACAAATGAAGATGTAGGCTTAAATGAATAATGTCGTTGCAATGTTTGTAGTCTGTATCTTTCTTTCTTTCTTCTAGATAGGCTACAAAAAAGATAATACCCTTACAGCCTTCCAGTGATTTAGTGATTTGGTCCGCCGTCATCACTTGGCTGAAAGCTTATTGGCATGTTTTTATAATCTGCATTCTTTGTTTTCTTTCCTTAAATCTAAATGTTAATTGTGTTTATACTGAATTTAGACTATAACTATCTACATAAAATGCTTAGAGTTAGGTCCAATTGGTAAACGCGTTGGAGTTAAGGTATTGCTCCCCTTGAGTTCAAGGGTTCAAACCCGTCGAAGGCAGATTTTCTATAATTCAAGCTGTTTCAAAAAAAAAAAAAAAAAAAAAAAACCTAAAATGCTTTGAAAAAAGTGTTTCAGCGTGACCCGTTTCCATATCGTTTTCTTCACTTGCTAAGTATTTTATCGATATCATATGTTCTCATACAACCCTGTAGCAACAAATTATATGTTCAAGATTCTAATTTATTGGTTTGCTTTACAAATGAGCAGGGACACACAAGTGATTGGAGATTTTAATGGATGAGATGGAACCACAAGATGGAAAACGATCAATGGTCAAGTGGGTCATGAACATGCCAAACCGGTATGTACTAGGTATTTTTAGGTTTATTTCATTTGTTTTTTAGTATAGTTTTGTTAATAAATTTGTGCGTTTTGCTTAATTTACATGGACTTTGATAGAGTTTATGGTGGTGGAAGTCAATGTGTTGCGAGTTCGAATTTAGTCTTGGAAATATAAAAAATGGCATCCTTCTTGCACAAGATGCATACGGGTAATGCTAAGAAAAAAAATCCCGTTTTGTCGTTTACACTTTTATATTTTTTCGGCTAATATTTTTTAAACGTACAATGTAGAAACTATGCTGTACAGTACATTCTTGAGCTGCAGATTCCATCGGCTGTGTCGAAGATGACCTCTCAGTTTAAGGGTAACTATCGCACCTTGCCACCCAAAAGTTTAGTAGCCATGTGGTCGAGAAATGTTTAGCCGTGTTAGATGCTCAAATCAGGTCAACCATCATCCGTGAACTGATCTCGGCTACTCAGTTTGAACAACTGCTTCAAGATCCACATGCAAATTATGTTATACAAACCGCCCTTCGTGTTTCTGAGGTCCATTGTTTTCGGTACGGATTTTTACTTTCAAATACCAGTCCGTATCGATACTGGTACCTAACCGTACCGTAACTGGTATTTTTGCTACCGGTACCGGCACCAATTTTTGGGATTTTCGTTACCAGTATTTTCGGTACCGATCTCATTCCTATGATGGATTGATTTGGTCGTATTTTATCTCTAACGGATCACATAGTAAGAGTTCACTAACTATCTAGACTTGATGCAACTAAAGTCTTTTTTATATTATTGTAAGAATATAGCTTTGGTAATCACATTTAGTGCAATTATTATTTACAAAGTTGTTTTAACAGAACTAGAGAAGAGGTTTTGGGGTCAACCCGACATTGATTTTTTTTTTTGTTAATGAATTAGGAATTGTTAATGTTGATTTTAATACAAATTATGTATGGGGTTTCGATACGGAAAGTAAAAAGTTTGATCTCAAATTTACAAAATGTAATGGAAAATAAAATGTTTGACCTTTAATTTGGCCATTTGACCTTTTGGAGTTAAAATATGACCCTAATCTGACCCATTTCCTTACTGATCACAGTTCATCTATGAAGCTGCTACAAAATTCTGTGTTGAAATAGCAACCCATCAACACGGATGTGGTGTATTACAAAGATGTATCAATCACTCGACTGACGAGTACCGCGAAAAATTACAATTGATTAGGGATCCTGCTCTATGAAGAGGATTCATGTTAGCTAGAACCGTTATGGGATTCTTAGCTGATGTTTATGCAACCGCGGCTTTTGAACTGGGAAAAATACATATTATTGCAGATGAAAGGGTGTGTACTCACTATTCATACTTGTGAGCTATGTAATTTTTTTTAACTTTTGCAATATTTTATTACATTTATTTGTTTTATCAGGTTCACGGAGCGGTTTCTGATCTTCCAACAAAGATTGCCAAAGAGCTCTTAAATAAGTACCTACCACCTGGAATACTATGACAAAATATAGCAAGGTAAACTCTATTCAGTTTTTAAATATCAGTTTCAAAAGTGTGAGGTGTTATGAAAAGTGCGAGGCGCTCTTAAATAAGGACTTACCAAATGCCAATACTATTACGCCTTTTACTTTTCATTTTGATTTTGGGCTTCCAATATTAGGCTTTCTTGAGTTGTGAATAATGAATTGGAGAGTTGAAAATTTTTGTTTGGTGCAGAATTGTTGCTGTTGGTTTTACTACTTAACTTAGTTTTTAATGGGGAACAAAAGCTTTATTAAACACTTCTAGGTATGTAGTGAAAAAAGAAAGGAGAAGAAAGCAATAGAGTTTCCAGCGGAGAAAGGAGAAGTAATCATCTTATGGTTTGTGTAGAGAAGGGGAATGAAAGCTTTATTAAACACTTCTAGGTATGTAATTTTCCCAATTTCTCTATAAATCTTCTATATGTGTTTGGTTTAGTAGAAGTTTTGCTTAATTTCATCGTTATTTTACTTTGTTGCCAGTAATATGAATGTGACTATGTGTGTAAATTAAAGAAGGTAGATTGTTGAGGTAAACCTCCAAACCCTTCTTGATTTTTCGGTCGTTTAGACGCTTACCGGATAAAAGATACGTTTGTCGTTATGGAGTTCTTTTTGGAAATTATAAACAAGTTTATATCAATTAATGACCAAATTAGAGATGACGTGAATGTGTTGCTAACTTGCTATTTATTGTAGAGTTCCAAAATTTATACACCACTTGAAGTATAATGACCAAACTAGATAAAATAAGAATGCTCATTAGTTTTGGATTCAACCAGAATATTGTTTTGACTACAAAACTCAAAAGGGGCATGGTTGAATTTTTCAATTTTTGATCTTGATTATGCTGTATTGATTTGTAGTGGCCATGGAAGCTTCTCCAACAATCCAAACAATAATAGTGTGGTTGGGCATCTTCTACATTCTTCAATTCTTATGCCTTATCATAGATGGTACGTTTTAACTAACTCCACTTTGGTTCACTAATTTGCTCACTATTTCACAACATGAATCAGTATTTCACATACGTAAAGAATTTCTACATATATTTGATGTTGTTGTCTAAATAGAATTCTGAAATGATAATGTATTTCATATAATTAACATCACTAATCAAGCTGGCCCTGCATTAATATTTCCTCATTACAAGAGAAATTGTCATAGAAGCATAACCAAAACCATGGACATGTTGAAAAACGATGAATGATGGCACCCGGTATCTTTCTTATGGTTAGTTGCAGCATTATGTTGAAAATTTACGATCAATTTATTTAATTTTCCTGATTTTCTTCTATAGTTAACCGAGACAACATTCAAGACTTTGGATTGGATGGCACAAACACTATGCTTCACCCTCCCTTTTTCAATGCTTGCTTATCCTTTTTACATGGTAATGATACTTCTTATTTTTAAAAGACCGATTTAATACTCTTAAAAATTTCATATATATCTTTTAATGCAGTGCTACATTACCAAGGTAAATGCTAAGTTGAAACAAATGTATAATTTAGTTAATCATTACCAATACTCCATCTCACATCATTTTATCTTCATTCATAACCATTCCTTTGTTTCAGTTGGCAGCATCTGTTGAAGTTTTAAGGAAGGCGCAGTTGTGATTGAAAAATAGGGAAGCTTTGTGAGATGTGAATGAGCCATATTGCAATTTTATGGGGAGAGGCGACCATGGTGGTGGAGGTTTCTTCGTCGATTAACTTCGTCTTTGTACCTGCTCTTGATTCTATTCGATTTAGCGTTTTTTGTAGCTGGCGTTCGGTTAATTAGGATCGATTGCCGGATGTTTTTATTAGTTGTTTTTGTGGCGTTAAATACTGGTGCTTTTCTTTGCCGAAGGTTTGAGATGGTTATTTTGTGATTAAGGTACCTTATTCTCTTATGATTTAATTGGACTTATTGTAGTGCTTTGCTTGATGACTCAAAGTTTTTTAATAAAGTCTTTTAAATGAACAATTGTAGTTTGAGGAAAAATGTCAAACTTTGTTTGGAGATTTGGAATTCATCAGATGTTTGTTTTTCTTATTTGATTAAACTTTCATTCCAATTGCTTTAGTCAGATTAGATGTCAAAAGGAATTGAAGTTTAAATATTTTTTGTTTATAAACTGTTTTAATAGAATGATGTATTTTGTTATTTGGTTGCTTTCAAAATTTTGTGGTTGTGATGATGAAAAAGTCTTAATGTGATCATGGTTGTGACTTCCTGGTTAGATTAACCCAACTCAGCCTATTTGAAAGATTTAAGGGTGTGTTGTATGTAATTTTTGCTTTTGTTTGTTGGATGGTTTTGATGATGAAAAAGTTGTTCCTCACATGGTTTTGGATATTCATAAAAAGGTAACCAATTGTGAGTGTAATTTATTAAATCAATGTGTAACGAACATTATGTCGATGTACTTTTGGGACGTTCTCAAGTGTCTCAAAATATTAGGTTTAACAATCAAAGTTTAACGGTTCTACGTTTAAATTATTTTATGTGTTTAGTTGATGTTTAGCCACCCGCGAAAGTCGCGGGGTCTTAGGCTAGTATATTTTATATGACCAAAACTATTTGAGAGTAGTTTTTGTCAAATATTAATTAAAAATGCAATTTAGATCACACATATGTAGATTTTAGGGGTGTGCAATAACCGAACCGTTAACCGAAAAACCAACAAAACTAAACCGAAATTAATCGAAACCGAATTAACCGAAAGTTGGTTAACGGATATTTTTTTACCATCGGTTAACCAAAATTAACCGAACCGAACCAAATCATTTTTTTTATATATTTCTAGCTTTTATACCTCTATTTCATGTATTTCATGTTTTATACTTTCATTTCATGTAATAATACATCTGTTTCACTTATTTATGCCTTCATTTCATTTATTTATACCTTCATTTTATGTATTTAAACATCTATTCATGCATTATACCTCCATTTCATTTATTTATACATCCATTTCATGTATTTAAAAAACATTAGCCCTTGTTTGAATTGGTTATTAACCGAAAATTAACCGAACCGAACCGAAAACCGACAAATTAACCGAACCGATTAACCGATGACTTCGGTTACGGTTACGGATAATGCTAATAACCGAACCGTGCACACCCCTAGTAGATTTTTACATAAATGTATATTGGTTAGTTGGAGACCGCTAAAATAAAAACCACCTTCAGTTGTAAGAACCGAGAGAACCACTTTCTAGCCACTAGATCAACAAAATTGATGGATAAGATTAAAAATAATTAAAAATACTATTAAATATTTTTTGTCTTATTATATTTTTAATATTTTAATGCAAAAGGGTAGTTTAGTAAAATTACTTCTTTTTGTCTTTTTGTATTTATTATTTTTATTACTTTTTTGTATTATTATATTAGTTTTTATTTTTTAAACAATTTTTTTTATTAGAAGCTTTTTAAATTCAGATTTTTTACACATATTTTTTAAACTTTTTACGTTTTACGTTAAACTTTTTGCGTTTTACATTTTACGTTAAACTTTATACGTGTTACGTTTTATGTTAAACTTTTTACGTTTTTACATTTTATGTTAAACTTTTTACGTTTTACGTTAAACTTTTTACGTTTTACATTAAAAAATTTACGTTTTACGTTAAAAAGTTTACGTAAACGTTAAAAAGTTTACGGTTTACGTTAAAAAGTTTATGGTTTTAACTTTTTTTATAAGAACTTTTTTACGCAAAACGAACGCACCCAGAAATCGCAACTCGGTAGGTGTCTCAGATAGATTGTTATCATCATCGACTGGGGAAAAAATATAAAAAACCAACAAACAAAAATCAAAAACCAAACAAAAAAAAAACAACTCAAAAAACATGTGTGGGGTATTGAAAAAAACGGGGTTTGGCTCAAAGTTCCAAATACTCTTGCTGCAAAAGCGGGGTTGCAGGTGAAAAACCTACCTTCCACTGTCATTGCCGCGCCATCGTCATCAAACTGTCGGAAAAAAAATTTCTCGTCCTATTACTGCCAACTCGAAAATCCCCATATCCAAAACTGAATCAAACAAAATCTCAAAACAACCCAAAATAACAACCACTGCCGCTACCTCTTCAACCTCCTCCCACTCACCTGAACAACGAAGCAAGCAGGAGACTCGGATCCAGAAAAAGAAAAATGAACTAAGAGAGAAAGAAAAGGAGTTGAAAGGTTTACCAGAGAAGAACATCATTGCTGTCGCTTACGGCGGAGACACAACCGGAATCTTTCTCTCTTTACAGCCCGATCAGCATGTCCCCATCATCATCATCGTTGCATCATCATCACCGCCGCTGGACTACTCCGCCGGTCTCCCTCTCTCTCTCCTCTCTCTCTTTCTCTGTCTACTCTCTATGTCCACTCTCTCTCTCTTTCTCCTGCTTGAAACATCAACCGGCACCGCCGCCGCCGCAACGGCAGTTGTCGTCGTTGGGTAATCACGGGGGGAGGGGGATGAAGAATGGGCCGGCATAGTCGCCGGAGAAAAATGCAGAGACAGATAGAGAAGGTGAATGATTCTTAAAAGAGGGTGAGAGTTTATATTTTGAAGAGAGAGAAAGGTGAGAGATTTTTAAAATCTCTGTTGGCTTTAAATGAAGAGAACGAGGGATTTGACATTTGGGGTAAATGATCAAAATACTCTTTTGGTTGGCATAATCTGATTGGCGGAGAGTGGTTCTTATGGTTCTTACAAATGGTGGTGGTTTTCATTTTAGCGGCTCCCTTGGTTAGTATACATATATTTAGTTTGATTATTAGACATATGTAAACTTGTGATTATATATGTAATCACAAAATTAATTATAATAACTGACAAAAGTACTCTCACGTACTATTTAAATATATAAAATTAAAAAATAGTTTCCTATTAGAAGTTCTTAGACCGTCCACAATAGGATGTGTTTGTATGTTTTTAAAGAGAGAAAAAGATGAGGTGGAGGAAAGAGATGATGATATGGAGGAAAGAGAGTATGAATGTGTATGTGAGAAAGAATGAGGAAAAATAAGGTATGTGAGAGCATTCTCATCCAATCCATCAAAACTTATGAGGGTGAGTTTTTATATTGTAAAGGGTATAAAAAGTGGTTGCGAGTGGAGGAGAGAGAAAATGTTACTGTTCATCTGTATATTTGGGGGGACACTGTCCACCCAGTATAATTTTTTTAATATATATTGAAAGTGGTTGTGAGTGAAGGAAAGAGAAAAATGTGATGATAATATTATTTAATTGAAAAAGAGAGAGAAAAAGTATTTGTTTTTAGTGAAAATATATTGATATAGGAGTTGTTTTTAGTGGAATGTGTGTATAATTTGATGGATTGGATGGGAATGATCCGAGTGTAAGGGAGGAGAAAGGAGAGAGAAGTTATGTTTTTAAGTAGTGTGAGTAAGGTAAGTGAGAGAAACTATTCTATTAGTTGGACAAAGCCCATATGACAACTAAAAACATCCCCCAAATACATATGTATTGGTGATGCTCTTATAATTCTTATTTGTGTTGTTGAAAATTGGGGCAATAATTTAAAAGTGATGATTGAAGGAAAAGGGAATTTGTGGATCACATCTCAAGTTAGGCCGAAAAGATGAGGTTGGGTGATTCATCTATAGATAGAAGTTTGCCTAGTCATATAATCGTCATCAAAATCACTTCTATTATTCACTTAGACTATGTGTGGTGGTTTTTTTAGGCATTTTCCCTTAAAAAACACCTCATCAAGTCTAATTATCGCCCTTTGGGCGTTTTTTTTAAATGCATAAAGCTTTCTTTTTTCCACACCGGTGTTAAAGATCTTTGGCCAATCACCACCAGTATTTTTCTTTTTGTCTGTCCAATATATTTTTTTTGATGGTTTTTTTATTTAATTCTATTACACCTCTTTTAACATAAAATGTCCCACAATGCTCACATCCTCACTACACCCATTTTAGAAAAAAAACGCTCCATAATGCCCCAATGCTGACTGGACCGCCGCATGGCGCAAAACGCCAAAGGTGGGGCATTAGTTGTGTCTTCCCCTACACATGGTCTATTCAGTGGCGGCTATGATGGTGTGCGAGGAGGACCTCCGCACAATGACAAGACCCGTGATTTAGAGGGGTACACGAATTTAAAAAAAAATCCGATATATAATATGTTATTTATTTATTTTTAAATAGTAAACACATACCAGTATAGGTCTATTTAGCACACTTGATATTAGGTTTATTGAGCCCGATACTAATTTAATTTTTTTTAAATAATAATAAAACATTACGAAAGAGCGCATTTTTTCGAGCTCGAACAGGGTACGTGAATTCTTAGAGACGCATCTGGATCAATTAAAGAGTAGGTCTTGGGTTTAAATCTAGGCAATGAAAAAATTTAATATATTAATGTAAAAATAACATTTGTCATTAAAAAAAACTTACTAACTTAATAGTTAAGAGGCTAGTATGTAACTTTATACTCAAATCATATGAAATAAAACAGTAGTTTATGGCATACTGTATTGTAGCCTATTATATCGTAGCTTTCATAGTTAGGGTGACAAAAATTTTGACGTTAATTATTTTTACTAACCACCAAAATAGTATTAAAAACTGAATTTTCAAAGCCTAACCATTTATGATTGAATAAAAAGTAAATTTTCAAAGCCTAACCATTTACATATGATGGCTGAATAAAAACCGAATTTTCAAATCCAAATCATTTGACTCAAGCAGTAACCACAAGGATTTAGAAAGAAAAAAAAACACGTTTTGCAACTAATTTGAGTATGAGAATTTAATTTATTTTTAAATAAATTTGAATTAGTCAAAAAGGGGGGGGACTCTAGGTTATGCATGGTGTATTAATGTATAGAACCATGTGGCCGCCTCATATCACGCCAACTTTCAGTCTTTCTCGTGAGCCGTCTATTCATCTCTCTTTCTCTTGACGGGTGTCGCAATTCCGATACTTACACCCCCTTTTGGATTCACCTACAGGTACTAATCATCTCACTTTGTTTCATTCTTTTGTCTCTTTGATTCCATTCCATTTCTTTCCCATTTTTTTGTTTTGTGTTGTCGTGTTTGATTCTCATTCAATCAAATAACTCCCTTTCTTCTTTAAATATTCCATAAATTCCGTTTCAGTTTCAATCAATTACATTCTCATATATATACCCCTGGTAATTAGGATCCATCGTTCAATATAATTTAAATTAATATATTTGATTGTTATTATTTTTGTTTACATTGATTGCAGTAGCCATGGTGACCAAAACAATAGATCTCCGGTCCGACACGGTGACGAAACCGACCGAAACGATGCGATTAGCAATGGCAAAGGCGGATGTGGATGACGATGTTTTGATCTACGACCCAACGGCCCGACAACTGGAGACCGAAATGGCCCGAATTACGGGCAAAGAGGCTGCACTCTTTGTTCCTTCAGGGACAATGGGTAATCTGATCAGTGTTCTTGTACACTGTGAGATTAGGGGGAGTGAAGTCATCCTTGGTAACAATTCTCACGTCCATATTTACGAAAACGGGGGGATTTCGACGATTGGGGGTGTTCATCCTAGACCTGTTAAGAACAATGATGATGGGAGTATTGATGTTGATGTGATCGAGGCTGCGATTCGGAACCCGGACTTTGAGATATGTTACCCGAAAACTAGGCTTATTTGCCTCGAGAATTCGCATGCTAAGTATGAATTTGGATGTTGTTTTGTATAGTGTTGTTCAGTGGCTAACAGAGATGAGTTGTTGATGCAGCTCTGGTGGTAGATGTCTTTCTGTTGAGTACACAGACCGGGTTGGGGCTCTTGCGAAAAAACATGGTTTGAAGCTTCATATCGATGGGGCTCGCATCTTTAATGCGTCTGCTGTGAGTTAAAAAACTGTTAAAGTAACACTTTACTCTGCTTTAAATTCTATGATAAAAAAGTTTGGAACTCACTTGTCATTTTATTCAGGCTCTTAATGTTCCTGTTGATAGGCTTGTACAGGCTGCTGATTCGGTTTCGGTAGGGTTGTCTTGTCTTAGTTTTGAGATTTTTTTAATATCTCTATTTTTAGAATCATGGTACCAAGAAATAATATAAAATCACAAATTTAATTGTTAGGTGTGCTTGTCGAAAGGGCTTGGTGCACCGGTCGGAAGTGTTATTGTTGGGACAAAAAGCTTCATTGCTAGGGTATCTTCTTGTAGTACTTGAAAGGAACATTTGTTTTGGAGTTTTGGTTGATTATGTCTTTTTAAGTTATAAATTTCAAAATTTATTTGTATAGGCAAGGATTCTGAGGAAAACATTAGGGGGTGGGATGAGACAGGTTGGCATCTTATGTGCTGCTGCTCTAGTTGCTTTACAAGAGAATGTGCCAAAGCTTGTGACTGATCACAAAAATGCCAAGACGTTAGCCGGTAACAAAATCTTTCATCATTTATTATATAATAATTATTATATCTCAATCAGCATAAGTGCATAAGTTTGTATGAGTCTTGTTTTGCAGAAGGGCTAAACAAAATCAAGGGTCTGAGTGTGGATGTAGCTTCCGTGGAGACAAATATTGTAAGATGCATATGATAAAATACTAAGTATTGCTTCATGATCACATTTAAACAATGCCGGTTATTGAGCAGGTTTATTTTGAGATAGCAAAGGGGTCACATATTACAGCACTGAAGTTAGGCAAAATTTTGGATGAGCATGGTATACTTTTGATGCCAGATAGCTCATCCAGGTATGAATTATTAATCTATTAATTAAGTTGTGTCATTAGATTTACTTATTTTGATAACTTAGTATATATAGTACACAGTTCTCTTGATAAGTAATGTTCATAGAAATATGGTTCAGGGTTAGGATTGTGATTCATCACCAAGTTTCTGCAAGTGATGTGCAGTACACATTGGCCTGCATAAAGGTACAGCGCGTCACTGCCTAACCTCTCTTGTTAGTCTATTCGTCATGCTCTCTCACTTGTTGCCCTTACCTTTCAGCAAGCTATGACCGGAGGGACTGATGAAAATGGCGGAAACTGAGGCAAATCTTAATCTTTGTGAACATCATTTTCACTTCCAGTTGTAAAACAATAGTTTGAATTTGTGTTGAAATTGGTTTTCTGTGGACAATCTCTTTAAAATCACACCTGTTGTTTCACTTTAATACCGCAGCTAGTAATATATAGTATGTACCATTGAAGCTCAAACCTAGTAACAAAGAGAGCAAGTTGTCATGAAATTGCCCTGCAAGTGCCGTGCAGCATCCTCAGACATTCCGTAAAGCTTATGATCGTGGATCAATGGTTTCGTCACACTTATCAAGAGTGACAGCTACCCCTGTCTGATGAGTGACCATAAACCAATGTTTTCATAACTGGACCGGCCATCGAACCAATAGCTTACCGGTCTACTCTACTGGTCGGATTGGTTTCAAAAACCGGATGACCTTATGATTAACTTCAAAATTAAAACTAAATGCATATAATTAAATTAAAACAAATATAGAACTCCTTTTATCTTTTGGTGTGGTTTGTAACGTTATAAAAAAGATACACAGAGATTTGAAATCCGGTCTGACCACCCTACCATGTCCCTCGGTTCAACTAGCTCGACCGGTTCAAATAGATTTAACCTGCAACCGGTTCGGTTTAAAAAACGATCTCCAAACATGTGTCCCGTCACAAATCGTAACCTGCTTACATTGCACTAATTGCTAGGATCATTTTATATTTTTCCGGTCTGGGTCGGTCGGTTTGAGTCGTATAACAAAAGATGAAACCAGATAAAATCGGTTTGAGTTTTTAGCAAGCCGATCTCTAGTGGCTCAGCTTGTTTACATCTCTAACACCAAGCAGCTCCGACAACGACGACTCTAATGTTTCTTCATTATGACAATATTATAATAATTTGATTGTTTATGAAGTTAATTGTTTAATATGGGTATTGTGTTATAAGGTTATTGGGCTAAAGAAGTAATGTGCTTAATTTTTTCAAATTGGTTATTGGGTTTTATAAGAATCAACTAGTGGGATTCCCCGCTCATTGCGGCGGGAATTCGATTTCGGCCAGTATCGGTTTGGAAAGAAAAAGTTCTGAGCAACTAAATAGAAAACCAAAAAAATAAGTATGGAAGCATCCATTTGGAAAGAAAAAGCTCTTTCTCTCGCGGGAAGAATCACATTGGCAAAGGTGGCTCTTGGAAGTATCTCCAACTTCTATTTGTCTCTTTTTAGAGCCCCGAATGCCATAATCAAGAACCTTGAGGGGATTAGAAGAAGGTTTATTTGGGGTGGTGCGGGTTTAAACAACAAGATTAAATGGGTGGCTTGGGAGCGAGTGTTGAAATCTAGATGTATAGGAGGTATCGGGGTATAGCAACTAAATAGAACTGAACCAAAAACCGAATTCAAGTTTGGTTCAGTTTTTGTTTTTGACAAAATAACCATTATTTGTTATTGGATTGAGTTTGGGTTATGGAATCGAGTTAAATTGCAATTGGCTTTGACTAAATGACAAAACATAGTTATTTGGTTCAAACAAAACGCAGAATTTTGGATCAAAAACCAAATTCGAAATTGGGTTCAAAACCAAATATGTAATTCGGTTCGGTTTTAAATGGTCGATTTGGTTTTCATTTTAATCTTGAAACCAAATATTAACACCTATATATTTCTACTACATGACACTCATATTGGTATATATTTTTTTAGAAAAACATATCATTGATTTTTTTTTAAATGTCAACTGACTAGACTAAAGCATCAAGAAAAATCCAATTATTGTATTCACACATATATTTTTTTGGTAATTTGGAAAGTAATAAAAATGTTGATGTTAAGTTGAGGAAGGTAAAATGAATTTTCTGAATGGGCCAAGGTGATTGGGCTTTCTTGTTGATGTCAGGCCAGCCATCTAGAAGCCCGCGAGGTACCTAAGTTTAGAAGATTATATATGAACCACTGGACTTAAAAAATAATTTCATGTTTCCACAATTTAATTATTTAACTTTCTAGGGTCTTATAACAGTTTAAGAGACTTATAAAACTAAGGTTTTTTATCAAACGACATGTCCGTTGATGCAGTAGATATGTTATAAAATGCATGATTCTATATGTTGTGAACCCATAATATTAACGTAGGGCTGTAAACGAACCGAACGATCACGATCACGAACAAGGCCTTGTTCGTATTCGTTCGTTAAGGAATCAACTTGCTCATGAACTGTTCACGAACGCATACCAAATGAGATTTCTTGTTCGTGTTTATTAACTAACGTAATGAACGTGTTCATGAATTGTTCACGGGCACTTACCGAACGCAAACGAACACAAGCACACAAAAAACATGTTCATGAACACAAACGAATATTCATTTATAATAAAATCTGCATTTCTCATCACAAAGATTATGAAGAATCCATCAAAAACAAATAAATAAATATTTAACCTAATTATTCGAACATAATTGTCATAAACATAACTAACACAAAAATTAAGAAGTTTCTCAAACGTTAATACAAAGTGAAATTGAAATAGTCAAATGAAGGATGTTTGTGGAAACGTATAGTATAACTAGTGTGTCAAAATTTTAAAAAACTAAAACTAATAAAATAAAAATGTAACATATAAAAACCTTTAAGTGAACAAACACAAATGAACATAAATGAACCCTTACCGGACATTCATGAACATAAACGAACGAACAAATCCTTTGTTCGTTTTCGTTCGTTTAGCTTAACGAACAACATTTCTTGTTTGTATTCGTTCATTTAATAAACGAACGAACATAAATAAACTTCCTGCCGAAGGGTTTACGAACTGTTCGTTGAACGTTTAGTTCGTTTACAACTCACGTAATACTAATACCATGATATGAAATTATGAATCATCCAAAAACTAATTATTTCTCACCACAATTTCGATGTCAAAATTTATGCTTCGATACACTTGTCAGATTTAAGGAGTGGAATTAGGGGTCAAGAGGGTTCACCCATTGGGTCGGTGTTGGATTCTTTAAGTATCATATAAAGCGTGGGAAGTGATCTAAACTTTTGATTTTACCTTTTTAAATGATTAAGATTTAGACGTGACAAAACCGTAAATAAAAGAAAGTGACAAATGGTTAAAAGATGTGTAAATTGGAATAATCTTATGTTGTTGACTTTTTTTGTTTAAATCTGATTACACCTTTTAAAAACTCAGATATTTTATATATTTGATATTTTTCTGTTAGAAATATACCATAATTATACCTTTTAAAAACTCAAATATTTTATATATTTTGATATTTTTCTGTTAGAAATATACCATAAAATCCAAAGTTTAATGATGTGTGCACTTCTGATTGCCATGTAAGTCCACGATTTCCACCCAAGTCTTTAGTAATTGTTTATGTATTTCCTATTTTCCAGTAAGTTAGTGGTGGATAGGCTAAGTAGTGGGTAGTTTTTATTTGTTTTGGTTTTCATTGTAAGGCTGGCATCTCTCTATGATTTCTTGGATCATTTGATTACGACTTGGTTCGTAACATTTAATTGCCTTGAAGTTTAGTATAATACTTATGTGTTACCAAATATACGTTGTATGATTATTTATATACCATGCGTAATTATGTAACATAACTATTTGTGAAACTTTTTGTACATATTGTGTAGTTTTAAGCATAACTATTTATATATATTGTGTAATTTTGTACTTGATTATAAATTATGGTTGTATTGACCCGTGTATATCCCTTGCCCCCAATACATGTAAAAAATGGTTGGTACGATAACCTCCCTCAATAAAATATAAGGTTTTATTAGAAGGAAATTAAAAAAAAAAAAAAAAATGAGTTAATCCTTGTAGATGGATGACCTAGGAGTGCACGTAGAAATATTGTTGTGGGCGATGTTCGATGTAGCCTGTGTGGCATATACGAGGAGACAACTGACCATCTCTTCGCTTTATGCCAATTCGCACAAAGAATTTGGGAGCTGATTGCGCAATGGTGTAAGATTTACCCAGTTATTGTGTTCGGAGCAAAGGATGTGCATGTGCTGCAGTTAAAAGACTATCTTAGCGGGTCAAAAAAATGGAAAAAAGTGATCCACATGGTTGTACAAACTGCACTTTGGAGCATATGAAAGTGTAGAAATGAGCTCGTCTTCAATGGTAAACATATGACTGGGGAGCAGGTCTTTGGGGAAATAAGGGCTTTAGCTTTATAATTTATCTTCGGTGTATGTAATATTTATGCTAACCTTGGTTAGGTTGTTTATTTATATAATTGTGTTTTGTTGGCTGTTTAAAAAAAGAATAATAATGTAGTGCAATCTTATTGGTTTTAGATCTTTAATGCCTTCATGGCAACAACAATTAATTACCCATCAATTCAATTCGGTTCGAGAGTATTAAATCAAGGTGCCTTTGCATTGCCATCTACATCATTTTGTTAACCACAAATTTGGATCACTGACGGATCACTAGAGTATAATCGTGCCACGAGCAGAACCATCCGATCATATCAATCTCCGGTAGACATAATGCTTATACACCAATTCAAGAGAAAACCCAATAAATATGAGAAAAACCCCCTTCTGAAAAGATCCAAGACCTATTGGTCCTAAATCCTTATCCCACCCTCAAAATGCCACTAGGCTATACATCTACATCATCTCATTAAGAATTATTTTATATACATAAATTATTTATATGTCGGTGTTGATCCACTGGACTCTTGCTTCCTACCTATGTTTAATGGTATTGAAATTTGATATTGTCAATTAAAGTGTGAAAAAACTGAAAATGATGAAATTAGTTGATGTGGGCACCGAATAACCATGAACACGACCCGTACCTGATCCATAACAACAAAGTAGGTGACTGAATTAATCTTCCATAAAAGCAAGATAACATGTCAATTTTTGGGCATGTCAACTGGTGCATATAAGATATGAAACATAATGTGAACTTCCCTTGGTTTATGCACTTACACGTGCCCTTTATGGCTTTACATGTCTAATACAAATGTGCTTGCAGCCTCAAGGTTGATATGACAAACTAATTTGAACGCGGAATATTTGCGACCAGTTCTCGGATACGGATACGGATAAGATACGAGACTGAATATAAGAATAATTTTAAAATATTTGTATGTTGATAGGTGTTTGATATTAGTTGATACCGAACCCATTTGTCTACATTAGAAGTGAATTTGTTAATATATAATATATAATCTTGAAAAACAATAAATACTTTGTTTAAGTTTCTAGAAACTTGATTTTATTTAAACAAATTGTTTAAAGTGTAGGTTTTTTTTTTCATATTTTAAGTCGGTTTTTTTAAGTGAGTTTAGAATAAGGTTTGGAGTTGAGTTTTGATCATATGGTTTTAAAGTGAGATTACAAAAAAATAAACTAATACCTGACCTATTTTTATCCCTAATTGCACGATACAATACTACAAAAAAACGTTAGACCTTAGCTCTAATTGATTAGGTCATGTACTGAGGGCGCAATACCCACCCCCTAAGGATACGCAATAATCATAAGACCATGTGTAGTGGTGAACAAACATAATGCTGCCACCATGGGGCATTATCCGACACGTGGCATCCTAGTCATCGTTGGGCATTATAGCAAAAGTAGCGTAGTGGGGCATTATCCAATAACGCCCTTCCAATTAGAAAAAAAAAACAAACAAAATGGGCATGTCCCTGTGCATATTTCGGTCACTGTGCATATTATTTTTTTATTGCAAAAGTAGGGTTATATCAAAAGTTGTCAGAGGCATAAAGCAATTTGATTGGTGGGTCAAAAGGTGGTACAAACCAATTTGAGCGTTTTATTTAAAACGCCACCAACAAAACTTTTCAAAAATAACGCCGGCTAACGCCGGGCGTAGTGGGAGTAGGGGCGTTTTGGGGTGTTTTTTTTTCAATTTTTTTAAAAAATCACGCCCCACTACGGGTGGTCTAAATAGAGATGACAAAGCATGTTGTGTTGCATTAATTAGGCAGTGCCCGACAAAAAAAACAATTGACTAAACATTCCATTTTTTAAAACAATAATACAAATATGTTTAATAAGCGGGATACATAAACACGTTTAACACGATTAAATATTACAGGTTCGAAAACACAATAAAACAAAATGTTATGATTAAATATAAGCAATTTCATAACACAAATGGGAGTATGGGACCACTCACCTGACACGGTTACAATAAAAGTTAACTTACAGTCTTACACTATATAATAAAATATATAAAAACTTACCATGCATAAAACTCTTAATGCTACAAGCAGGTCTTAAATTTGTGGTGCAAATGTGTTAACCCATTTGACCCATTTGATTTATATTTTGATATGTTTTTATTTGGTAATCGTTAGTTTCATATATAATATTTGTTTGTTTCATTCGATTGATTCTGTTATTCTTGTATGTTCTTATTATTGAAAAAAAACTACTAAGTTTTAAAAGCACATCCAAAGAAAATATGCTCATTTATTGTGTAACATTCAACCTTTCATATCATTAATATTATCCGCTTTGCCCCCAATAGGTTGCCCATCTAAAAACTCACAGATTTGTTTTTGGTTGCCCCGGTAGAGACTGCTCAAGAGGTCACATGTCCCAGTAATATCCCATCTAAGCACGTTTCATAGTGGAGTTTTCATGTGCTCCATATCCATTGCGTCCAAAACGCGTTGATGATTTAAGAGGTAGTGCATTCCTTATGAACCAAGAATCTCTTTTGTCCACGGACGACGTGGGATTTCCCTATGGTGTTACAATGATCCATGTTAATCTTTTCGATATCGTTACATGTTATAAATATCTCCAGCCATCATTATTTTACATTCGACATAGACAAGAAAGATGCATTATTTGAAGTTGTGAAAGTTTAGCAAGTAGATTAGTTCAGTTGTTCTTGATAAAAAAAAAAAAAAAAAAAAAAAAAAGAAAAGAAAGAAAGAAAACCACACCCCGGAACACTTAAATTATTAACATCACCATTAGAATCCAACTCACATGTCGGAAATATCAGTATGTTTAATTGGCTTTCGAGTCTTAATAGTTCCACTCACTACTGGCGAAACTAGAAGAAAAATTCAGAGGTATTCCAATTTTTTTTACCGTACATTCATACAATGTAAATGAAAAAAAAAAAAACACGATAATAAATAAAGTAAACAAGTACCTAATAGATTTTCCTCTTAGGCTTTTTGAACCTTGAAGTCGAGCCATTACATCACTGTTATCTGTTACTTTATCAAATGTTTCTCTTTGGATGTTACAAAGCAGAGCATTGTTCAGATAATCATCACTCTTTCGATTGAGTAAATCCGTCTTGACAAGCTTCAATATAGAAAACCAACTTTCAACGGTTGCGGTTGCAACAAGTAAAACCAATGTTAACTTCAACAATTTCCTCTCGTATAATCATTGATTGGTTAAAGCTAACTTAGTTTCAGATTTTCAAAACACTTTTTTAAAGCTTTCTACACATACAAAGACAAAACATTTATACACAGTTACTTAAATACATCATCAGATATCTAATTATTTACACTACAGAGTCAAATAAATAAACATTTTCACACATATCTTATCACTTCCTAATTTTTTTTGGTAAATTACACTTTTCGTCCTTTATGTTTGTATCAGATTGTAATAGATAACATTTAACTTCAATAATTACAGTCATAGTCTTTTATTTGAAAAACCCGTTACATCTTTCGTCCTTTAGCAGTAACAAGTTAACAATTTCAGTTAAATATATTTTTTTGGGGGTAAATCAGTTAAATATTTTTGTATAGTATCCTTTTTTTTTAAGATGGCATACCAAAAGCTAGAACAAATTCCTATATTTTTACACCATTCTTCCTTTTCTACCCTTATAACCCTTATAGAAGCCTAATTTCTTTTTTACCATTTTCTTCGGTTACTACCATTATTCTTCCCTATCATTAGTTCAAGGTCATTTGATGTCACACCCCAACCGATGGCGGAATCATCGGGGCGCGGCACTGAGCGAAACAGATTGTTCAGAAGTTTCCACAACAACTATCATACAATTCAGTTATATAACACGTCCCATACCGTGTCCCAAACAATAACAAGTTATCATAGAAATCAGCTAAACAATATGGGAACTGTTCCGACAACTCAAGTTTAATTATTACAGACCGAATTTAAATATTGTTTTAAGACTTCTAGACGACTAACTGCAAATCTTACTGACTACAGGTGCCAGTACAAGATCTACAGATAATTATGACCCTGGAGCAGGTATGTGGACACTGTCCTAAGGTCACAGGCTCCTAGAAGCTTATTATTGCCTCGCTTCCCTAGCACGCTAGTAGCTTAAACACCTGTCACATACGTTAAAATAAAAGTCAATACATATAATGTAAAGGTGAGTACACAAGTTTGATATAGCATATAAAGTTCGAATAGTTTACGCATAACCAAGCACGTACACAAGGGCAAACGATGCATGTAAATTATCAACATGGGACCATCGATACCAATGACTTCGAGTTGACTGTCCGAGACAGTTCGCGATACATGATTACCACCGTAATCCATGCAAGTAATTGTCCTTAGCAACCCCCGTGTGAACGGGTGCTGAGTCCAAACTATAGTACTACGTTGCTAAAGCAGGCAGATAGCACTCCACGTGTAAACATAATAAACAGCAATCATTTAGACAAGTAATACATGCAAGTAGGTTAGCGTTCAAATAGTTTGTGTTGTTTGTGAATTTGATAGACTACGTATGTAACACCCAAAAGTGCTGAAAGCAAAAAGGGATCGAGTATACTCACAGTGGTTGGTTGTGGATTGAAGGGAGCACTGAGAATAGTTTAGCCTGAATAGTTCGATAACACAACGATGAGTAACGCGGAAAAGTAAACAATGTACTTGGATCGAGTAGGCCATTCGATCGGACAGCAGTTCGATCGAGTGGGCTGTTCGATTGGTTTGAAAGTCCGTTCGAACATCCATTCGATCGGCCGGCTGGCTCGATCGGCTGGTTCCTTCAAGTGGATTGTTTCTTCCTTTGATGTGAAGGATGTGTTTGTGTATGATGGTTTGCACTACCTTTCAGGTTGGCCGATCGAACAGCTGTTCGATCGGTTAGCCCAACCGATCGGCTAGCACTTCATTGTTTTCAAATATGTCACTCGATCGGTTGGCATGCTCGATCGGTGACATTCCAATGTTTCGAAAGGTCTAAGTGTTTTGAAGTATAGTATCTCATGATTCGAGCAGTAATGATTACAATCGAGTGGCGTAGTCGATCGAACAGTACCTCGTCAATACTACACTTCATGAGTTTGTGGGACTAAGTGCTAGTCGATCGGTTAGCCTAGTCGATCGGCTGGCATAGTCGTTCGGTTGGGCTGTTCGATCGAACAGCCTAGCCGTTCGGCCAGCTTCTCGATTCGGTTAACCTTTCACTTAACACTTGGTTATTCCCGTTGATTGTTGATGTTTTAGAGATATTTTGACTACGAGTTGAACCACAAAGCTGAAGTCCCTACTTAGTCTACTGACTCGAGCAGGAATCACCCAAACTCGGTCAGAGACGGTTTGGAACCCAAGTTTAACGTTTAACCCGAAATCGGTATATCTCTCGGTAGAACCCGAATCTTGAACCATGTGTTTGTTTAGGATGGTTTATAAATCGGTTCAAGCTTCGTTTTCACCGGTTTGAGTGTAAAAGAGTTGAAAGATAGATGAAAACCCATCTTCCACTCCTTTTCCACCGTGAAATGTTAAGATCTTAGGTAGATTTTAAGTTATTGATGTGGAAATCGGTTAGATCTAGCTTATTCATGGTTGAATGAAGTCAAGAACATGAAGTTCTTGATGAACACCAAGAACACCATGATGACATCACTCAAGAACACCTAGATCTTGGTGATTTCATGGATGAAATTCAGATTTTGAAAGATAGAAAGATGGAGAATCGATTAATGAACAAAAACGTACAAGGATTAGAGCGAAATACTTACCGGTTTGAGAGAAATCTGAGATTTAGTGAGAAGAAGAGGCTGGTCGGTCAGAGCTTTTCCAAAAGTGGAAGGTTTGACAAGGACAGCCCTATTTATAGGCTTCTAAAAGAGGAAAGGGTCAGCTGATCGAACAGCATCCCTGATCGAGCAGCTGTCCGATCGAACAGCCTGTTCGATCGGCTAGCCTGTTCGATCAGGTTGCCCTGTTCGATCGGCTTGCCTGTTCGATCAGGTTGCCCTGTTCGATCGGCTTGCCTGGTTTAGAGTGTTTCGCGACGATTTTCGATATTTCGAGTTCGATGAACGATGATTTGAGAATGATAGAATTCCTAATCAAATTACTTTTAGTCTCAACTATTATATCTAACATACAAGCATCCTTACAACCATTTCGGGTTCGATTTCCATTGAGTTTGATTCACCGTTGAGTCTTGATTGATTTGATTGATTCACCACACACTTTAACATAAAAGTAAACATGCACAAGTAACACATAGGGCACACACACACGTATAAAAAGTACTAAAATCCCCACACTTGAGTTTGATGATTGATTTGACTAGCTTGATTATTGATTGACTAGCTTTATTGCGTTGTTACTTCCTATCATTCACAGTCGGTCGTTGATTCACAGTTCGATTATCGTCCGATTAGTTTGATTATACAACACTTACTCCAAATAATACGAAAATCAAAATGAAACTAAAATGAAATTAATCTTTATTAATCTTTAATTCCAATAACAGTCAACACTTGACTTTGACTTTGACTTTTGGAAAACACGGGGTGTTACAGTCTCCCCTCCTTTAGGGAATTTCGTCCCGAAATTAGGCCGAGAACCGTACATCGCCGTGTGATTTTACCAATTTGATGCTTCAGATCTATCTGAATAACTGCGGGTACTTGGCCTTCATGTCACTTTCGAGTTCCCAAGTGAACTCCGCGCCTCGTTTGCCTTCCCATCGTACTTTTACAATAGGAATGCGAGAGCGTCTGAGTTGCTTGGTCTGTCGGTCCATGATTTCGACAGGCTTTTCCACGAAGTGTAGCGTCTCATTGACCTGAAGATCGTTGAGTGGTATTATTGCGTCGTGGTCGGCTACGCATTTTCGAAGGTTTGAAATATGGAAAGTCGGGTGGACATTGCTGAGTTCCTCCGGTAATTCGAGTTTGTAGGCAACTTTACCGATCCTTTCCAGAATCTTAAAAGGTCCAACAAATCGAGGCGCAAGTTTCCCTCTTTTGCCGAATCGGACTACTCCCTTCCAAGGTGATACCTTTAGGAGCACGTAGTCGCCAACTGCAAATTCGCGGGGCCTGCGTCGTTTATCGGCGTACATCTTTTGTCTGTCCCGGGCCTTTACCAAGTTTTCCCTTATCTGGTGGATCTTGTCAGTCGTTTCTTGCAGAATCTCGGGCCCAGTCAATTGTGAATGACCGACCTCGTGCCATACAATAGGCGAGCGACATCTCCTACCATACAAGGCTTCGAAAGGTGCCATTTCGATGCTGGAGTGATAGCTATTATTGTACGAAAATTCGACCAATGGTAGGTGTTTGCTCCAACTACCACCAAAATCGATAACACACGCACGGAGCATGTCTTCAATAGTACGAATCGTTCTTTCAGTCTGCCCGTCGGTTTGCGGGTGGAATGCGGTACTCAAATTCAGCGTCGTACCAAGAGCTGCTTGAAAAGTTTCCCACAATCTCGATGTAAACCGAGCATCGCGATCCGAAATGATGTCTCGAGGCGTACCATGATTCTTAATGATCTCGTCGGTGTAGATTTGGGCTAGCTTGGCCACCTTATAGTCTTCTCGTATTGGCAAAAAGTGGGCTGATTTGGTTAGACGGTCGACTATAACCCAAATACTGTCGTGACCTGATGGCGTGGTCGGAAGCTTAGTTATGAAATCCATAGCTATGCTTTCCCACTTCCATACGGGTATCGGCGGTTGTTCGAGTAAGCCTGAAGGTCTTTGGTGTTCAGCCTTGACTCTTGCACAAGTTAAACAGCTACCAACATAAAGAGCAATATCCCTTTTCATCCCAGGCCACCAGTACTTGTAGCGAAGGTCCTGGTACATTTTGTCCGCACCGGGATGAATGGAATATCGGGATTTGTGGGCTTCGTTCATGATGATCTTTCGCAAATCTGTCCTCTTCGGAACCCAGATTCGGTCCAGATAATAGAATATCCCATTGGCTTTGCTCACGAGCTGAGTTCCATCGTGATAGATTCGTTCTTTCTTCAACGTACGCTCGTTAAAGCAAGCGTGTTGTGCTTCGCGGATGAGAGCTTCGAGGTTATACTGAGCCTGGATGTTTCGAACACCTATCACGTAATTCTTTCTGCTGAGGGCGTCTGCAACTACGTTCGCCTTGCCCGGGTGATAACGGATCTCACAGTCGTAATCGTTGAGAAGTTCTACCCATCGGCGTTGACGCATATTGAGTTCTCTCTGGTTAAAGATATGTTGTAGGCTCTTGTGATCGGTGAAGATCGTACACCTTGTACCATACAGGTAGTGTCGCCAAATCTTTAAGGCAAAGACAACTGCGCCTAGCTCAAGGTCATGGGTTGTATAGTTCTTCTCGTGGATTTTGAGCTGTCGAGATGCGTAAGCTATAACCTTGTCTCGTTGCATGAGCACACAGCCAAGTCCAAGGTTTGAAGCATCACAATAGACAACGAAGTCATCGCTTCCGTCCGGCAGTGTAAGAACTGGTGCATGGCACAGCATGTGTTTGAGGGTTTGGAAAGCAGTCTCCTGCGCGGTTCCCCACACAAAAGGCTTGTCTTTATGAGTAAGGGAGGTAAGTGGTACAGCAATCTTTGAGAATCCTTCAATGAATCGCCGATAGTAACCAGCTAATCCGAGAAAAGAGCGAACTTCTGACGGAGTCTTTGGCGTAACCCATCCCTTGACTGCCTCAATCTTTGCAGGATCAACGTGTATACCTCGACTATTCACAATGTGACCCAGAAATTGAACCTCCTCTAACCAGAACTCACACTTGGAGAATTTGGCGTAGAGTTGGTTTCCCTGAAGTAACTCGAGAACCAATCGCAAATGCTGCGCATGTTCGGCCCTCGATCTGGAATAGATCAGGACATCGTCGATGAATACAATGACGAAACGGTCTAAGAACGGTTTACACACGCGATTCATCAGATCCATGAAGACCGCGGGTGCGTTGGTCAAACCAAAAGGCATGACAACAAATTCGTAGTGGCCGTATCGGGTTCGAAAAGCGGTTTTGGGTATGTCTCCCTCCTGAATCCGCAACTGATGGTAGCCTGAACGTAGATCAATCTTGGAGAAACACTGAGCACCTTGTAATTGGTCAAACAGGTCATCGATTCTTGGTAAGGGGTATCGGTTCTTGATGGTCAGCTTGTTCAATTCCCGGTAATCGATGCACATTCGGAACGACCCGTCCTTCTTTTTGACGAAAAGGACTGGTGCGCCCCATGGAGAAGTGCTCGGGCGAATGAAGCCTTTTTCAAGTAACTCTTGGAGTTGGTTTGAGAGTTCTCGCATCTCAGATGGAGCGAGTCGATACGGAGCTTTGGCCACTGGGTTGGCTCCTGGAATAAGGTCGATTCGAAAGTCGATATCACGACTAGGAGGTAATCCAGGAAGATCATCAGGGAACACCTGAGGAAATTCTCGGACAACAGGAACATCCTTGACTTCAACTTTCTTTTTCTTGTCCGTCTCTGCTACAACAATGTTGGCCAAGAAGGCTCGATATTCCTTGCGGAGATATTTGCGAGCTTGAAGACAGGACATGAGCTTGAGATCTTTTGCAGTAGTTTCACCATAAACACATAAAATATCACCACTAGCTAGCACAAAACGAATCATCTTATCGGAACACACAACTTCAGCACGGTTTTCACGAAGAAAGTCCATGCCTACTATGACATCGAAACTTCCGAGCTGCATTGGAATGAGATTAATTGGGAATATATGATTGTTGAGCTCGAGAGTACAATCACGGAGCACAGAATTGACAGCAATGGTTCTTCCGGTAGCGATTTCTACTTCGAAGGGTGTCAAAAGATAAGAGCGCTTACGTCTAAGAAGCTTCTCAAATTCAAATGACACAAAGCAGTTATCGGCTCCAGTATCAAACAAACATGATGCATATATACCATTCACAAGGAACGTACCATTGACCACGTTGTTATCAGCTTGAGCCTGGCGTGCATTGATGTTGAAAGTTCTGGCGTGAGCGGCTTGTTGTTGAGGCTGCTGTTGTTGTTGCTGGGGTTGTTGAGCTTCTTGTTTCACCACCCTGTTCGGGCACCGGTTTGCGAAGTGGTTAGGGTCACCACATGCAAAGCAGGTCCGAACATTGTTTGCCGGGGCCTGTGCAGCTTGATGAGCTTGAGGAGCTTGAGGAGCAGGTAGCAGGGCTTGGTTAACAGCGGCTTGAGCTTGCGTTTGACGAGGACCATAGCGGCAGTTTGCAGTGAAATGCCCGTAAACGTTGCAGTGGACACAGAAACGGCAGGCCACACCCACCGGATGATGATAAGAACATGTAGCACAGAGTGGGTGGGGGCCGGTGTACGCACGCTTCGCTGGCGGCGCATTGATCACTGGCGCTGAACGCTGTGGCTGTTGCTGTTGGGCTGGTACAGACTGTAGTGGAGCAGCAGTGGTTGCGGCAGCGCAACTTTTGTTCTTCTTTCTTCTTCTCGAAGACTTGGAGGCTTGAGTGGTGGTGTTGTCGGTTGATGCGGCGGTGACTTGATGCAGGGGCTTGACTTGCTTATCCCAGAAACCAGCCTTCACCCGCTTGTCATTAATCTCAGCGGCGAGCAGGTAGGTCTCCTCAATCGTTGCGGGCTTTGAAGCTAGGACAAAATCCGCTACACAGTCAGGAAGAGCGCGGATGTATTTTTTGATGGTCATGTCGGGAGTCTTGACCTGGTCTGGACAGATGATGCTTAACTGCTTGAAGCGAGCAGTGAGACCGGCGTTGTCACCCTTGTCTTGTTTAATACCCCAGAATTCATCCTCCAACTTATGACGCTCATGGGAGGGACAGTATTCTTCGATCATGATTTCCTTCAGCTTCTTCCATGACAGAGCATAGGCTGCGTCGTTTCCGCGCTTGTTTCTTTCAGCAGTCCACCAGTCCAAAGCACGGGACTGGAAGACGCCAGTAGCATTGAGAGTCCGGAGATTATCTGGGCATCCACTTTGACGAAAGGTGACTTCTATCGAGTCAAACCAGTGAAACATAGCCGTTGGACCATCCTCGCCGGTGAACTCTTTTGGCCCACATGCCTTAAATTGCTTGAAGCTAAAAGCAGTCTTGCTGGATTCTTTCGGAGCATCAGCTTGTGACATCTCAGATGATTTGCTGGCGTTCTCATAAACCTCACTCACGGCCTTCGCCACGGTCTTAGAGATGATAGCAGCCAGACGTCGATCTCTTTTCTCCTGGCGGGTAAGACGCGAGCGTGATCTAGGTTGTCCAGATGACGACATGGTCTGCAATAGACATCATCACAGGCTCAACACAACGAATTCGAGTCTCACACGTTCTTAGATCTCTAAAGCTTAGAATCACGTCGCATCTCTCGTCACGTAACACATATAATCACATAAGCACATAATCATAGAGGCACATAAGCACAGAAGCAATTAGGGCACATAAGCAATTAAGCAAATAGAGCACTTAATTTCCTAAACACGTACGCAATTTTATCACAGAGGTAGTCAGAAAACAGAAACCTATAACCACAAGTCGAGTGCCGTTCGTTTTGCGTATCGGATAGCACCACATTGTATCGTCTATCTTAGTCGTATAGCGTAGCATAGCACACTGGTTTCGTTTAGATCACATCAACAGGGATTTGAATCGAGATAGGATAGCAACAAAGGTCACGCAGATTGATAACAAATGGAGTAACCAACAAATCTTAAAACACGTAAACAGGTAAATCATATAAATTCAACAAAACAACACTCAAAATCGGAAAATGGATTGTCTGCGGCTACTAGACTTTGACTAACCATGGCAATTTAACTATTCACAGTTGACTTGTCGTCACTTTCGACTCTAGGGGACATGTTCCTGCCTCGATTCTTGGGCATTATGCATGCGCATTCTAGGTCATACTCGTGAGTTCAGGTCGTTGGAGTCCGTCAATTGCCTTGGCGAGATAAAATTAAAGTTGGAATAACTGCCAAGGTTAGGGTTTCACCCCTAGCTCAGCAATCTCTTCCTTGTTTTAAGAAAATTTAGAGGAAAGTTTTCATCAAATTAAGGGTTTCAGCCCTGATTTGGTATAATTCTCCCCCGTTTGTTGATAGAAATTTGCACAAAGTAATTGGCAAAATTTGTAATCTAGGCAGGAATTCGCGGGTTTCACTCCTAATCCCGTCCAAATTACAAAATTTGGCTCGGAGTTCGGATGTAATGATAGAATAGAAGGAAACAACACAAAATAAGCACATAAACTTGGTCTCTTGGTTCCTAACTATAGTCTAGGTTTCTAAGACAGCGATCCGGACTAGATCGTGTCTAACCTAATTCCCTATAGTTATGGCTCTGATACCAATCTGTCACACCCCAACCGATGGCGGAATCATCGGGGCGCGGCACTGAGCGAAACAGATTGTTCAGAAGTTTCCACAACAACTATCATACAATTCAGTTATATAACACGTCCCATACCGTGTCCCAAACAATAACAAGTTATCATAGAAATCAGCTAAACAATATGGGAACTGTTCCGACAACTCAAGTTTAATTATTACAGACCGAATTTAAATATTGTTTTAAGACTTCTAGACGACTAACTGCAAATCTTACTGACTACAGGTGCCAGTACAAGATCTACAGATAATTATGACCCTGGAGCAGGTATGTGGACACTGTCCTAAGGTCACAGGCTCCTAGAAGCTTATTATTGCCTCGCTTCCCTAGCACGCTAGTAGCTTAAACACCTGTCACATACGTTAAAATAAAAGTCAATACATATAATGTAAAGGTGAGTACACAAGTTTGATATAGCATATAAAGTTCGAATAGTTTACGCATAACCAAGCACGTACACAAGGGCAAACGATGCATGTAAATTATCAACATGGGACCATCGATACCAATGACTTCGAGTTGACTGTCCGAGACAGTTCGCGATACATGATTACCACCGTAATCCATGCAAGTAATTGTCCTTAGCAACCCCCGTGTGAACGGGTGCTGAGTCCAAACTATAGTACTACGTTGCTAAAGCAGGCAGATAGCACTCCACGTGTAAACATAATAAACAGCAATCATTTAGACAAGTAATACATGCAAGTAGGTTAGCGTTCAAATAGTTTGTGTTGTTTGTGAATTTGATAGACTACGTATGTAACACCCAAAAGTGCTGAAAGCAAAAAGGGATCGAGTATACTCACAGTGGTTGGTTGTGGATTGAAGGGAGCACTGAGAATAGTTTAGCCTGAATAGTTCGATAACACAACGATGAGTAACGCGGAAAAGTAAACAATGTACTTGGATCGAGTAGGCCATTCGATCGGACAGCAGTTCGATCGAGTGGGCTGTTCGATTGGTTTGAAAGTCCGTTCGAACATCCATTCGATCGGTCGGCTGGCTCGATCGGCTGGTTCCTTCAAGTGGATTGTTTCTTCCTTTGATGTGAAGGATGTGTTTGTGTATGATGGTTTGCACTACCTTTCAGGTTGGCCGATCGAACAGCTGTTCGATCGGTTAGCCCAACCGATCGGCTAGCACTTCATTGTTTTCAAATATGTCACTCGATCGGTTGGCATGCTCGATCGGTGACATTCCAATGTTTCGAAAGGTCTAAGTGTTTTGAAGTATAGTATCTCATGATTCGAGCAGTAATGATTACAATCGAGTGGCGTAGTCGATCGAACAGTACCTCGTCAATACTACACTTCATGAGTTTGTGGGACTAAGTGCTAGTCGATCGGTTAGCCTAGTCGATCGGCTGGCATAGTCGTTCGGTTGGGCTGTTCGATCGAACAGCCTAGCCGTTCGGCCAGCTTCTCGATTCGGTTAACCTTTCACTTAACACTTGGTTATTCCCGTTGATTGTTGATGTTTTAGAGATATTTTGACTACGAGTTGAACCACAAAGCTGAAGTCCCTACTTAGTCTACTGACTCGAGCAGGAATCACCCAAACTCGGTCAGAGACGGTTTGGAACCCAAGTTTAACGTTTAACCCGAAATCGGTATATCTCTCGGTAGAACCCGAATCTTGAACCATGTGTTTGTTTAGGATGGTTTATAAATCGGTTCAAGCTTCGTTTTCACCGGTTTGAGTGTAAAAGAGTTGAAAGATAGATGAAAACCCATCTTCCACTCCTTTTCCACCGTGAAATGTTAAGATCTTAGGTAGATTTTAAGTTATTGATGTGGAAATCGGTTAGATCTAGCTTATTCATGGTTGAATGAAGTCAAGAACATGAAGTTCTTGATGAACACCAAGAACACCATGATGACATCACTCAAGAACACCTAGATCTTGGTGATTTCATGGATGAAATTCAGATTTTGAAAGATAGAAAGATGGAGAATCGATTAATGAACAAAAACGTACAAGGATTAGAGCGAAATACTTACCGGTTTGAGAGAAATCTGAGATTTAGTGAGAAGAAGAGGCTGGTCGGTCAGAGCTTTTCCAAAAGTGGAAGGTTTGACAAGGACAGCCCTATTTATAGGCTTCTAAAAGAGGAAAGGGTCAGCTGATCGAACAGCATCCCTGATCGAGCAGCTGTCCGATCGAACAGCCTGTTCGATCGGCTAGCCTGTTCGATCAGGTTGCCCTGTTCGATCGGCTTGCCAGTTCGATCAGGTTGCCCTGTTCGATCGGCTTGCCTGGTTTAGAGTGTTTCGCGACGATTTTCGATATTTCGAGTTCGATGAACGATGATTTGAGAATGATAGAATTCCTAATCAAATTACTTTTAGTCTCAACTATTATATCTAACATACAAGCATCCTTACAACCATTTCGGGTTCGATTTCCATTGAGTTTGATTCACCGTTGAGTCTTGATTGATTTGATTGATTCACCACACACTTTAACATAAAAGTAAACATGCACAAGTAACACATAGGGCACACACACGTATAAAAAGTACTAAAATCCCCACACTTGAGTTTGATGATTGATTTGACTAGCTTGATTATTGATTGACTAGCTTTATTGCGTTGTTACTTCCTATCATTCACAGTCGGTCGTTGATTCACAGTTCGATTATCGTCCGATTAGTTTGATTATACAACACTTACTCCAAATAATACGAAAATCAAAATGAAACTAAAATGAAATTAATCTTTATTAATCTTTAATTCCAATAACAGTCAACACTTGACTTTGACTTTGACTTTTGGAAAACACGGGGTGTTACATTTGATGTACACAACCGCAAGTTCAAAGACACTGAATGGGTTGTGGAAATTTATGAGCGGTTAATGTCATTATTCAACTCTCCTGAGATTCTTCGTGTTCCTTTCTTTAGTACAATACAAAATGAGATCAGTTGTATTAATTTAGGTCATGTGAAGAGGTTTCAGGTATGATTTTGGTAATCAAGAATCACACATCTTAATTTCATCGGTGCTTTGGCTTCGCAAGGGTTCTAGAGGGAAGTGGTTAACACATATACTGTTCTATGATATTAATTCTTCGATGTTTACTGAAGTAATCACCGCTTTTTTTTTAACATTTAGAATTGTGTATTCTTTGTAACAAATTTGCATAAGAAAGAGGAATTATCCGTCAACTTTGCATTATAATTAAGAAAAACGCAGCCGTCCTCATGATCAAACTCACAGTCAACGCTTTTTTTACAACTTTGACAGATTTGCTTCATACTTTGTCAACTGTTCCTCGGGAGCTAAATTTTATCGAGCACACCAGTGACATTGGCTGGAAAGAGTATGTGGATTTTCTACCGTTCGAATGACTAAAGTACTTCACGTATTGCCAATGCAGAACTTTGTTTATCCTCATTTTTGTCTGGTTGTAGGTACCAAAGAGCCAAACCCGTTATAATCGATCCGGGGCTATATAGTAATAAAAAATCAGATGTTTTCTGGGTCTCCCAGAAAAGGAGTGTTCCCACTGCTTACAAGCTCTTCACTGGTAACTTTTTAAAAAATTTCATTTCAAACTTAAACATGATTTTTAATAATTCCAAAAAGATTAACGATTTGTTTTGTAGGTTCTGCGTGGATGATGCTTTCGCGATCCTTTGTAGAATATTGTTTATGGGGATGGGATAACCTACCAAGAATCGTCCTCATGTACTACGCTAATTTTCTTTCATCACCCGAAGGGTACTTTCACACAGTAATATGCAACGCCGATGAGTTCAAAAATACGACTGTAAATCATGACCTTCATTTCATTTCCTGGGATAACCCCCCGAAACAACACCCCCATTTTCTCTCCATTGATGATTACGAAAGAATGGTAGAAAGTCATGCACCGTTCGCTAGAAAATTTGGTGCAGATAAGGAGTTACTCGACAAAATTGACTCTGAACTTCTAGGGCGTGAACCTGATGGTTTTGTGACAAGTAATCCCCTTATCCCTTATATGTTTATAGTTAGTGTTTTTATGAAACGTAGATAAAAATAAGCAAATCGCGTGAGTTAGAGTTGTTTGATGTTTTAGTTAAGGGGCTAAACATGTCCTTAATAAAGTTGAGGGGCTAAAGTTGTTTATTATTAAAGTTGAGGGGGTAAAGTTGTTTTAGTCAAGGGGCTAAACATGTCCTTATTAATGTTGAGGGGCTAAAGTTGTTTAATTTTAAAATTGAGGGGCTAAAGTTGGTTCTGTTAAGGGGCTAAACATGTCATTATTAAATTACAGGGGCAAAACATGTCATTATAAAAGTTGAGGGGCTAAACATGTCATTATTAAAGTTGTTTATTTTTTAAAGTTAGAGGGGCTAAAGCTGTTTTAGTTAAGGGGCTAAAATGTCATTATTAAAGTTGAGGGGCCAAAGTTGATTGATGTGACAAAATAGCATATTTTATGATGTCAATGATTGACCCAAAAGTCAAATTGATATGCAGGCAATTGGTTAGACAAAAGTGATGCAAACAAAACTATAGCTGAAAGCATAGTCAGGAACGCAACTGAACTGAAACCGGGACCTGGAGCCGAGAGGATCAAGACCCTTATCGGCGGTATGCTATCTGACAAAGATTTTCACTTGAAGCATTGTATCTGATTATTTAGTACGCCTGTTTTCCTCCATTTCTTGCGGGCCTCGGGCCGTGGTGAGAATAAAGATTGGAAGAAAACGATCGGTCGCGTATAACTTGTAAGTAAGCACCAACCATGAAGGAGGTGTGTTTTACTGATGTAATTTGTCCAAGATTAAGTTTTTCTTGGAATATATTTACTATAAAGATATGAGATCTATATTATATAAATGATGCCAAGTTTATATTTTGTAATGAAATCCTGGAACAGGGTATTAAAGTTGTAGCAATGCCAGTGTTGGTGGATGATGTTTTCATTATAAACCATACATATGTCTGTATGAGTACAATCTGCAATTCTTAGTTCTCACGATGATCACATACTGTTATATGATATTAATTCTTCGATGTTTAGTGAAGTAATCACCGCTTTTTTTTTCTTTAACATTTAGAATTGTGTATTATTTGTAACAAATTTGCATAAGAAAGAGGAATTATCCATCAATTTTGCATCATAATTAAGAAAAACGCAGCCGTCCTCATGATCAAACTCACAGTCAACGCTTTTTTACAACTTTGACAGATTTGCTTCATACTTTGTCAACTGTTCCTCGGGAGCTAAATTTTATCGAGCACACCAGTGACATTGGCTGGAAAGAGTATGTGCATTTTCTAGCCTTCGAATGACTAAAGTACTTCACGTATTGCCAATGCAGAACTTTGGTTATCCTCGTTTTTGTCTGGTTGTAGGTACCAAAGAGCCAAACCCGTTATAATCGATCCGGGGCTATATAGTAATAAAAAATCAGACGTTTTCTGGGTCTCCCAGAAAAGGAGTGTTCCCACTGCTTACAAGCTCTTCACTGGTAACTTAAAAAAAAAACTCATTTCATAAACTTAAACATGATCCTTAATAATTTCAAAAAGATTAATGATTTGTTTTGTAGGTTCTGCGTGGATGATGCTTTCGCGATCCTTTGTAGAATATTGTTTATGGGGATGGGATAACCTACCAAGAATCGTCCTCATGTACTACGCTAATTTTCTTTCATCACCCGAAGGGTATTTTCACACAGTAATATGCAACGCCGATGAGTTCAAAAATACGACCGTAAACCATGACCTTCATTTCATTTCTTGGGATAACCCCCCGAAACAACACCCCCATTTTCTCTCCATTGATGATTACGAAAGAATGGTGGAAAGTCATGCACCGTTCGCTAGAAAATTTGGTGCAGATAAGGAGTTACTCGACAAAATTGACTCTGAACTTCTAGGGCGTGAACCCGATGGTTTTGTGACAAGTAATCCCCTTATCCCTTATATGTTTATAGTTAGTATTTTTATGAAACGTAAATAAAATCATAAAAATAAGCAAATCGTGTGAGTTAAAGTTGTTTGATGTTTTAGTTAAGGGGCTAAACATGTCATTATTAAAGTTGAGGGGCTAAAGTTGTTTATTATTAAAGTTGAGGGGGTTAAGTTGTTTTAGTTAAGGGGAGGGGCTAAAGTTGTTTTATTTTAAAATTGAGGGGCTAAAGTTGGTTCTGTTAAGGGGCTAAACATGTCATTATTAAAGTTCAGGGGCAAAAACATGTCATTATAAAAGTTGAGGGGCTAAATTGTTTATTTTTAAAGTTTAGGGGCTAAAGTTGTTTTAGTTAAACTGGCTAAACCTGTCATTATAAAAGTTGAGGGGCTAAAGCCCTTTTAGTTAAGGGGCTAAACATGTCATTATTAAAGTTCAGGGGCAAAACATGTCATTATCAAAGTTGGGGGGCCAAAGTTGATTGATGTGACAAAATAGCATATTTTATGATGTCAATGATTGACCCAAAAGTCAAACTGATATGCAGGCAATTGGTTAGACAAAAGTGATGCAAACAAAACTATAGCTGAAAGCATAGTCAGGAACGCAACTGAACTGAAACCGGGACCTGGAGCGGAGAGGATCAAGACCCTTATCGGCGGTATGCTATCTGACAAAGATTTTCACTTGAAGCATTGTATCTGATTATTTAGTACGCCCGTTTTCCTCCATTTCTTGCGGGCCTCGGGCCGTGGTGAGAATAAAGATTGGAAGAAAACGATCGGTCGCGTATAACTTGTAAGTAAGCACCAACCATGAAGGAGGTGTGTTTTACTGATGTAATTTGTCCAAGATTAAGTTTTTCTTGGAATATATTACTATAAAGATATGAGATTTATATTATATTATATTATATAAATGATGCCAAGTTTATATTTTGTAATGAAATCCTGGAGAAGGGTATTAAAGTTGTAGCAATGCCAGTGTTGGTGGATGATGTTTTCATTATAAACCATACATATGTCTGTATGAGTACAATCTGCAATTCTTAGTTCTCACAATGATCACATTGCGATTGTTTTTTGTTTTCATTCACTGATTTTCATTGATTTTGTTTTTATGATAATAGCCGGGTTCATGTTTATCATGTTGATTGATCGCACTCTTAATCAATTGATCGTTAAATCAAGAGTTCAGAGTCATTTACATTTACATCCCTGTGGTTTGTTTCCTTTTGCCATTTCGGACCAAATTTCAAAATTGTATCATTTTTCTCCCTGACATTCTCGAAACGTGTCATTTCAGTCCAAAAATCTAGAATAAAATGTCATTTTCGTCCCCTAAGCTAACTGAGTTTTTTTAGCTAGGGTTAGTTTTTAGATTGAAATGGCATGTTTCGAAAATGTTAGGGAGGAAAATGGTACAATTTAAAAATTTGGCATGAAATTGCAAAAGTGAACAAACCACAAGGACGTAAATGATACTTAATTCTTAAATCAATGTATACTTCGGTTAATCATTTGAATTTGGTTATTTGTTTTGATATGTTCTTGATTGATTTTGTTTTCAAAGTAATGATCCAACTTATATTCTTTCATTTGCGGTATTAAGTTTGAATTTATGATGTATGGTTATCAAGATGATCTATATGAACGGGTCGATATTAGATTGATATCAGTGTTGGATCTCGGATTCAGACAAAGCAAATGTATAGTCTGTCAATGGAGTACTGTAGATGGGTTTGATGGGAAAGATGTTTCGAACTTAATGGTAGTGGAGGTGTCGGCCAAGTCGCGTATGACGAGAGATCTAAGTACACTTGAGTTTTTGAGGGAGTGTGTGGGGAATAGAGGTTGCCTCGAGAGAACGGTGGAGGAGAGAAGAGAAAAGTAAGAATCATTTGATATTATAAAGGTTTGTATGTTTTCCATGCGTTCAATAAAAAATTCTACACGACTACATGACTATATACACATAGACAGTGCCCTAACCTAATTCTTAACCCTAATTTAGATGGATGGTGATGGTGGAGATAACACTCGTATATTATGGAGATGGTGAAACAATGGTGATGATGGTGATGGCGGCGACAACGATGATGACGTTAGTGAGAGGCTTGGCAATCTTTTTGCCAAGCATTTGGATTTTTTTATAGGTTTTAGACTTCAATATAAGTTTTTGAGCTTTTTTAGGTTTAAGTGCTATTATAAGGGGTCAAAATTTTTTTGGGGTACTCGAATAGATCAAATTTGTATTAAAGCTGACATATTGTTTCCACGGAGCATTGGAGATCAGCTGGTGATCAAATGTTGTTACCACACGTTTACTAGTTTATTACTATTTTCTAAAACAATTCATATTGACTTGTACACATATTCTTTCTAGCCCAAAGCAATATGATATTTTATTTTTAAACCACCCGATCTTATCCGAACCCATTACGCTACCCGACCTGTCCATTTTACTAGATATAGTAGTGAGAGAGAGATTCTAGTTCTTTGGACTCTATGTTGTGGTGGGGTGAAAAGTGTAAAAAAGTTATTGCCACGTAAGTGTAGTGCATTTTTGCATTTCACACCTACTAAGGTTGAGTATTGTTGATAAACGTCTAGGGGTGAAAACCACCACATTGGTGCCACATCGACTAAACCTGCCACGTCCCCTTCACGCTTGCCCCCTTTGCCCCTTCAAGCGTTACCAGGCTAACGTCCAGCCCTTCACACCCCTCTTGCGTGGTGTTTAACGACCCATTCACGCCCTAGAACTTGCAAAAAAAAAGTGGTACCACCTAAGGTTGAGTTGGATGGGGAACGTGGAACCGTAATACACAACCTAAGGTGTGATGTAAAAAAGAGGTGAAATCTGAAATGTGCCCAGTTGAGTCGGATGGGGAACGTGGAACCATAATACACAACCTAAGGTGTGATGTAAAGAGGTGATGGTGGTGTGGTGGTGTGGTTGAGAGAAAGAGATAAGGATGAGAGAGATATGAGGAAGAGAGAGACTAATCAGATTTTCATGTGTATACATATAATTTTTAAAATTTATTTTGCTTGTTTATTAAAATACTTAAGATAAATGGGTAAAAGACTAATTTGCCCTCAGACTGGTCAAATTTAACCATGAAAATTAATTGAGTTAGGGCTAAAGGATATGACGTGCAAGGGTTTGCAAACATTGAGTACGTTTTTTTGCACATTTTAAAGATAAATGACACAGTTTGCAATCTGTTATCCACATAAAGGACGATTTTTGTAATTTACTCTTTATTTTATTATCACATGTAGCATCTTTTATATAATGGAAGTCGCGTGTCAGTTATGTAAGCCGTCTAAAATTTGGTTTTACCGTCTCTTTCTCATATTAAAATTACGATGTCACGTGTCAACTTTTCTAATGAGCTTTATATTTTAAGAACTATATGACATATTGTTTAAAATTATTATTTAAAAAAAAACTTTTATTCAATCGTGTAATTCACAGGTCCCTAATCTAGTAAAGTGATATATTAAAGAACACGACTCTGAACTGATATATTAAAGGACGCATCCTTTCGGTAAGGGTACTTATAGGTTAGCCATCCAAACCATTATACCCTTTAGGCCTTTACCGAAAGAATGTGTTGTTTACTTTTATTATTAAAAGTATATTAAAGGACGCGACTTTAACATGATATATTAAGGGCATGTTTGGGTAAGCTTATTGAAATAACTTATTGACTTATTGGCTTTTTGGAAAAGTCAGGATTTTGTGACTTATTGACTTATTGGTTTTTCCCCCTCACATACACCCTCTTTGCCAAACATCATTTTAGAGCTTATGACTTTTCAAAAAGCCAATAAGTCAATAAGTTGTTTCAAAAAGCTTACCCAAACATGCCCTAAAGGAAGCATCCTTTCGATCTTTTAATTAATATTCTAAACTAGTTTTTAGCTGACGCGACTTTTAAACGAAAGGGTGTAAACCTCAAGTTAGTAATTCTGTATAGATATTATTGCACTCTATAATTTTATTTGTCTAATTTAACTAAGGGTAAATTACTTTTTGAGTCACTGTATTTTAGTGGTTTTAACCACTTAAGTCCAAAATCAAAATGTTTAACGCCCTGAGTCCCTATAGCCACTTTTCTTAACCACTTGGGTCTAAATTTCTAACACTATTAGAATTTTTTGGTTAAGTATTATTAAATGACCAAAATACTCTTATAGTTAAAAAATAAAAAATAAATTATTATTAGATTTCTCCCTCTCTCTCTCTCTTATATATATCTCTTTCTCTCCCTTTAAACATTCTGCATCTTCATTTCTCTCTCTAGACCACCTACATCTCTCACCATCACCGTCATCACCACAGCCACAACCACCTCTGTCACCAACCACAACCACAAACCTCCAGCACAGTCACCACTAATAAGTTAGGTGTTGGTGATGGTGGTGGTTGCCTGGTTGGTGATGGAGGTGGTTGTGGCTGTGGTGGTTGGGATGCACATGGTCTAGAGAGAGAAAGAAAGATGAGAGAGAGATGAAGGTGCAAAATATTTAGAGAGAGAGAGAGAAAGAGATAAAAGGGGGATACAGATATATAAGAGTGACAGAAAAAAAATCTAATAATAATTTATTTTTTAATTTTTTAATTATAAAAGTATTTTAGTCATTTAACAATACTTAACCAAAAGATTCTAACAATATTAGAAATTTGGACTCAAATGGTTAAGAAAAGTGGCTATAAAGACTCATGGCGTTAAATATTTTGATTTTGGACTCACGTGATTAAAACCGCTAAAACACAGAGACTCAAAAAGTAATTTACCCTTTAACTAATATGAAAAATATGATTAAAAAAATAATAATTAAAAAATAATTGAGCTGCATTGAAAACCACTACAACTTAAACAGTAAAACCAGTAAAAAAATGTTTAATTATGGGTAAAGTGTATACTTTATACTAATAAATAACGTTACGGTAGAAAACTGAAAACAAATAAAACCCATTACACTTTTTATATTAACAGTTTTTAAACTTTCTTCTTGTCTCCGTCAGGTAGGGCTGGTAATTCTGACACGAACACGATAACACGACACGAACCTACACGAAGTTAACAGGTTTCGTGTTTGACCTTAACAGGTTTCGTGTCTAAACAGGTCGACATGATAAGACCTGTTTAAATTTCGTGTCTAAACAGGTTAAAACCCGTTAACCTGTTAAGACCCGTTAGTGACCTGTTTATAATTTTAAATTAAAAAAATATATCAAATATGTGGGGTGGGGACACGTGGAGTCAGAAGGGTATACCCAAAATTTTGAAATCCATTCCTTCACTTCACGCTCCAATAACCAAACCCTAAATTTTGTATTCAATCGCCGCTCACTTTCAATTTCATCACTTCAGTATCACCGGCAGCCATCGTTCATCACTTCAGTATCACCGGCGGCCTTCGGCGTCAACATCAACGGCCATTCTTTCACTTCACGTCTATTCCGTCGTCGTTCATCTATTCCGGCCTCGTTCTACCATGTAAGAAACACAGATATTTTGTCAAGTAGTTCAAATATTTTGTCAAAAACATTACCGTCGTATCACCGACTTGTTTTTTTTTCCTTGAGGTTTTTATTTTATTAGTAGTCGGTCACTGGTCACCACCGATGTGTGAATACATTGATGATGTTTTCATAAAAGTCTATTTTGTTGTAGTGAATTTATTATCAGTTAAGAATTTATGCATATACTAAAATATCTTCACTAACTAGTACCTTTGTCATGTCTAATTGTTTATCAGTGAAGTCGGACTTTTGTGATTCAGATATGATCTTTGCATATATGATATCTTTACAAGAAGATGATGGGTTTAGTGATTGGTCTATTGTTCATTAAACAGGTTCATTAATCGCTAATTTCAAATATGGAATAACAGGTCGTGTTCGTGTCTTAACAGGTCGTGTTTGTGTCTTAAACAGGTCATATGATATGTTAGTAACATTTTCGTGTCTTAACAGGTCACCAATGTCTTTCCAAATTGGAAAGACTATTATCAGGCAAAAAAAACCTCATTTTCCCTCCCCTCCCCTCCCCCTGTTAAGTAGATATCTGGAACACAGCATAAAGGATCACCAATAAGCAACGCACTTGCTAACCTAGGGGCTAGCCGCCTATGTGTTCAATCGACTCGGACTAGGAAAACCACATCCTACAATGTTTTGACTCCTGTCTGCCTAGAAACATTAACGTTCATAGTGCAGCTCTAACCATGTATCGTCGGTTTGGTTTTGTTTTGTAGAATTTTTGCTGCTAAGGAATTGAAATGAATAAATTCGTTTAAACCCCACCACTAACAATCGTTATAAACCCTAGTTTGCTCCTCCTTCAATCCACTGAGGTTCGTATTGCTTCTTCTTTTCAATCAATTCTTGTTACTCAATCGATTTCTGGTGCAATTCATCCCCTCTACAAGCCATTTCTGATCCAGTTTAACCGATCTCACACGTTCTTTTTGCGTCACTTCAGTCAGGCATTTTCACAAACACCTGTTGGGCACCCCATGATCAAATGGCAAACCAACTCATTAAACCCTTCAAAAACCCTCACTACCTACCCTCGGTTACACGATTCATGACAACAAGCAAACGGGTTCAAGACAGAAGCCAACAGAAACGAGTCCACGCCCTCGAAATCGCAGTCGAAAAGCACAAAATCGCCTCCAAAATCCTCTTTCTATTAGAATTATTAAAGCAAGAACCCGAACAAGTTATTCCCATCAGGTCTCTTGATCAACACAGGCGCCAGCTCAATCTGCCAAAGCCCCACAAAATATCAGACTTTATTCGCAAATCGCCAAAGCTGTTCGAGATGTATAAGGACCAAAGGGGCACAACATGGGTCGGGTTAACTGCGAAAGGCGAAGAATTGGTTGAAGAAGAAGAAAGATTAATAGCAGAGAATGAGGGAAAGGCCGTGGAGCATGTAACAAGGTTGTTAATGATGTCTGTAAACAAGATTTTACCTTTGGATAAAATTGCTCATTTTAGGAGGGATTTAGGGCTGCCATATGATTTTCGAAAGCATTGGGTGCATAAGTATCCGGATTGTTTTCGGGTTTTGAAAGATGAGGATGATGTTGAGTTCTTGAAGCTTGTTTCTTGGAACCCATGTTGGTCTGTTACCGAAGTGGAGAAGAAAGTTACGGGCATCACTAAAGCCGAAAATCATGTTCCGGGGAGGCTTTCGTTGGCGTTTCCGATGAAGTTTCCTCCGGATTACAAGAAAGTGTATAGATATGGTGGGCAGATTGAGAATTTTCAAAAAAGGGAGTATCTTTCGCCTTATGCAGATGCGAAAGAGTTGAAAGCGGGGTCGGTTGAGTTTGATAAGCGAGCGATTGCGGTAATGCATGAGGTGTTAAGCTTTATGAACGAGAAACGGTTGATTACGGATCATTTGACTCACTTTAGGAGGGAGTTTGTGATGCCACAGAAGCTGATGAGGATATTGTTGAAGCATTTCGGGATCTTTTATGTTTCGGAAAGAGGGAAAAGATTCAGTGTGTTCTTGACGGAAGCGTATGATGGGTCGGAATTGATTGAGAAATGCCCGTTGGTTGTTTGGAAGGAGAAAGTTGTTAGCCTTACTGGTTATAGAGGAAGGAAGAAAAGGATTGAGACTTTTGATGACATGGATGATTTCGTTGATAATGATTTGTTCGAGAGTGATTCAGAAGATGAAAACACTATTTGGATTGACCGATCGCTCAAAGAAGAGGATGATACGACGAGTGATGTTGAAGATGAGTTGGTTACACAAATCTCTGAGATGGATATTGGAGAAGTTCAGAAAGCTTATAACGATACGTAATAAACATCCCGAGGTTATAAATCTTGTGTTTTCTTGCACCTTTATTATCTTTTGTTTATCATTATTTAACATACTTGTAAGCTCACTTTCTACCTTTATTGGATCATAACGGATTATTCATTAGTCGTGCATACTTGAAATAATTAGAGTACTATTACTGACTGTTAGTTGGTTTCTTTTTGTAGAGAAATTATAGTTCTTGTAGTAATGCAAAAGCGAAATCTTTTATGGTGATCACACTTTTTGGCCATGAATCCATGATATCTTTCTAGGGGTGTGATACATACCCGGTTCCTATGAGAGTTTATTCAAGGCGAAAAAAATCAAATGGAGTCGGGTCAGCCCAAGGAAACTCACTGGAGCAGCTTTGCACTATTTACGGGCCCCGGTTTGACCCATTCAAACCTGATCAAGAACATGAGGAGATAAAGGGGCAAGGATGGTGTAAAGTCTGGTAATTATGAGGGAGATAGTAGGGTGGGGATGCTGAAAAGATGGATGAAATTAAATGTTTCATCAGAGTTTGCCTTTAAATATTTTGACCGGTCTTTATCGCTTTATGTTAGCATCGATGAAATTGGAGGTTTTATGTTATCAATATCATCGATGAAATTGGAGGTTATGGTTGTATCTGTACGTACAAATCTCGGATTGATTTGTAGATTATGCAGGATTAGATGATTATTGTTGTTATCCTTTGGAAGTTGGATCCCTAATTACTTCATTATCCTCTAGAAAACAATTTTTTTATGTTGAGTTTGTCATGTTACTAAGTAACTAAAATTGCAGATGATTTTACAGTGAATCCGAACAGATTATGTAGGTCGTATATCCAGAGGTATGCTTTCTGTGTGTCAGTTCTAACTCAGGTTACTGGTATTTTTTCCGTTTAATCGTAAGATTTATCAAAACCGTGATCTCTTTTTGCCTGTATTTTAAATGTCATGGTCCTTTAATCTGTATGACGTGGTTATTATACCCTCTAAAACGTATCTTTTTTTTACAAAATGCTTATTAAATTCCACTATCAATTGATTAATTAGAGTTGATGATAGACACAATGAACGATTATAGGACCTGAGAACACAGAATTACAAAATGAGTAGGGTTGATTGACTTTCAAGAGGTCGATAGACTCTCCATTGATGTATTTGTGGACTATTTGTTTTTATAAATCATAAGATTGATTTGGGATGAATTTTAGTAAATTGTTAACTGTACAATCTTACTAATATCTAATAATGACTTTTGTAGTAAATTCTGATTGTGGAGTGCGGTCATTTTTGCTTGAGAATATGTCTACCAGACGAACGGAAGAGATGCCGATGGTAACGATTTTTTATGGTTGTATACTTGTATTCATGTTGCTATTGGTCCATTGAACATCAATATCTGCTAACAATGTACACAACTGTTATTAGTTACTAATGAAATTATGCAGGTATATGGTACGAATATTGGCACAGTGACCTGGATGGTGTGAGACGGGAGAACCTCCCGCAATGGCATAACCTACAGGTATATACATAACACATTACTCATGTTTTTTTTTTTTTTGCTCAACTGAAGTGTTGACCACGGTAATCATTTTGTGCTCGTCTGGAGTAGGTTGGTTGGGATGAAGCAACCACTGGTGTAATCGTGTATCGATTTGGAAGACTGAGCCCGTATTACTGCTTCTTTTTTTGGTAAGTTGTGCCAATTAAAAAAAAAGACTTATTAAACTCATGAATTTATGAGCCCCAAGATTCAAGGGCTTTTACAATAATTAAGAATCAGTTAAACGATAAATAACAACTTTATTTCTCTAATATAACACTTACCAAAAAAATCATGATAACTGTGGTCTACTAGATTGTTTTTTTAACCTTTTCTTTTATGATGGCTACATATGCTAAATATATGATAATCTTTACCCTTGAAGTTTTCTGGCAGATAATAACTTCACTGGAACCCTACTAAATACTTTATCCTCTCTAACCCTATTGTCTTCCTTGTAAGTTATACCTTTTGTTTGTTTGCTTAGAATAGAGGTGGCAGTTTTGACTTATTAACGGGTAATGCAGTCAGTTTTGGTCCTTTATATTTCAAACGGGTTGAGCTGCCCGTGAGCTACTTGAGATCGGTTCGCTAAAAGCTTGAATCCAGCCGGGCTTCATACGTTAACCTACAAAATAAGCTTGTTTAATCGAGCTTCATATACCAAGCTCGGCTAGGTTCGCGAGTATAAACTGAACATATTATGTATAACACATTTGCAGTTATATATACCCACACACATTGTGTATATCTAAAAAGTTAATAAATAATAAACGAACCGAGCGTGAGATTTGGATATACACCTCGGGTTCGAGCTCCATTAAGCTAAGTTAAGTGAGTCGAGCCCACACTTAGAACTCAAGCTCAGGTGAGCTTGAGGTCGGCTTTGCTCGCATACACCGTACTTGAAAGTCACCTAAATTCTATTTTTATTAGATGCAACCTCCTAAATCATTTAGTTAAAGATTTGGATTTTTGCGGCGAGTTGTTGATGTCTTATATTTTTTTGCAATTCAGGTCTCTAAATGATAACAACTTGTCGGGAGAAATCTGGTTCGTTCAATGAGTGGGAGTAAAAACTTTCCACATGGTGCGTCAATCAGGGACTTGATTATTTCATGGGGTGCGTTCATTTACGAACAACTTATTGGGTTGGATGACGCGCCTAACAGTATTGATAAGCCATTTGTTGAACTACCCGCGCTTGATGCTTTAAAGGATGAAAGCAAGAAAATTGAAGAGTTTGCAGGGGAAAAAAATCCGTCTGGTGGATAGATGAATGCACAATGGAGTCGGGCCTAACTATGTATCCACACTTGTTAGAGGAACACCCGTAAGTCATCTGGGCATCCGCGCGTTGCGGCGCAGTCAATAATACGGGACGGAAACTTGATCCAAACCTTATCTAATACTGTTCCGTTGGTTAAGTACTGGAACAGTTCCGACACTTATGTTTAATGAAAACAAAAGACAACAATGTAAATAAAAATAGTAACGATTCTCTATTTAGTTCTGGTATGAATTGGAGCACAGACCAGACTACGACAATATAGTTGACACTCAAGTTTGGCTGAAAGGCTTTTTTATATCCTCCAGCATGGATTCTGTGTGTTGCACAAACATTGGTGCATTAAAATCCTCTTCAAGATCAATAATACTGCAGTCTTCATTGTTGGTTGCAATAGCGATTGTTTGGATCTTTGGCTTCTTTCCCTATTAAAAAATAAAGTTCATATATCTTTATATTTTTTGTAAAATAGGCATGAGTTTCTTTTTACTTGTTTATTTTTCTTAACTATGTGGAATTGGTCATCTCAATCAGATACAAAATCTGATTATCAGTCAAGGGCCGGTATTTGAGATTGCGGTGGGATATTCGTGGGATATCGGTAATTTTGGTATCATGCAAAATTTATATATACACATATAAAACGCAAAACATATATATAAATGAATAGTAATATTCAAAGTCAACTCAAAAGTGCCAGTATTTGAAACATGATCCAAATAACGGTCAATATCGTTCTAATATCGCCGACAATATCGGAACCAATATTTTGTAGAGGGCCGATAACCGATATCCCACCGATATTAACTGTGTACTATAAAACTGATTAAAAAAATATAAAAAATGGCTAAAAAGTCGCTGAAACCGTCCCACAAATAGGCGTAAAGTGTATTCAAACTCACAACCTTCTACATTGCTTTAATAAAATAATATGATTATTATTTTAAAAATATAGGAAAGATAAGGGTTTATACCTCTGGTAAGGGCAGTGATGGTTTAGTGGTGACACGTGCACTAATTGCCCTGCAGAAACAACAGGTCAACAAAACTAATTTAACTCAGTGTACCCAAACACAAACTTCTTGCAACAAGAACAACAAAAAGTGCCTATTACCGACCTTATAACTACATACATCATCGACACACAAAATACAATGTGAGTGTGAAAATGAAACAGTACCTTAACACAGGAGATGGCGGTTTCTTCGACACTATCGCAAAGAACTCCATCAAAGTCCAATGCGTAGAGATCCCCCATATCTTAATCTTATCTCTCTTCTTGTAACTGGGAGCTTCCTGAATGAAAAAATAAATTAGACTCATAAAATTAGAGGGGGCAATCTTGACCCAAAGCCTTCCAAGTGGGTCAGTTTGGGTTGCTTTCGACGCGAACCGTTTCGACCCGTACCGTTTCGACCAGTACCCTTTCGAACCGATCAGACGTAAACGTTTTTCTTTTCAGGAACGGAAGAGGAGGCTGCTCATGCTTATGATGTTGCAGCCATAGAATTCAAAGGAATTAATGGAGCAACAAATTTTGACAAAAGCACTTATACAAGAAGGATAACACCCAGGTCCAATTCAGCTTGCGACGTAGCATCTCAGGTCGAAGATCATACCGAACCGTTTCAACCCGTACCGTTTCGACCAGTACCGTTTCGAACCGAACAAAATTGCCCCTTGATGTACAATCTCTTTAAAAAAACATTTTTGTAAATAGACTAAATACTCTTAAAAATGACGAAATAACTTACCGATTAACTAATTAACTTAGAACACTTTGCACTCTTAATCTTGTGGAATCAACTTTAGTGTAGACTTATAATGGCGAAACGCATGGCATGTGCATTAGACATTGTTTCCTGTGAAAAAGATAGAGAAAATAAATATTTTAAGCAAAAAAAATGGCAACAAATTATAAAAAAAATCTGAACGGGGTGCTTTTATAATTACAGTAGGAGGTGTCGGCTTGACAGAATGGTAACAACCCACAAAAACTGTGAGGCATGAAGTCAAAATGACATTTATATTTGGGTCAACCTTCATAAGTAATGGTGCTAGCGTAAGACCTGCAATCCCAATATACTAAGGTAGATCAGAATATAACGAGTCACCGTCCGACACTTGAGCCTATCCGAAACTTGGACGTTGTTACTTGGTTGTGTTGTCCGATCGGATCACCATCCGATCCAAGTGCATCAGTTTGAATTTTGAAAATTGTGAAAATTTTTCGAAGTGTTTGAAATTTTTTCAGGTGTTTACAAAATGGGAGACGAATTCCTAAACCCATTCAGCGATGTTTTTGCATATAACACCGGGGATGCTTCAACAAATACAACGACCAACACAAATCCAAATCGGAAGAAGGCAATTGTTGATTCTCTCAGTATCGATAACGCCTATGGTACATATAACAAGCCGCCAAAGCTCATGGCGATTGAAGACTATAACAGATGGGCAAACAGATTTGAAGATTGGTTGAAAGCGTTTGCTTATCTAAGCTGGAAGTGTTTGAAGAACGGTTTCGATATTGGAAGAAAAGATTATGAAAATTAGAATGATGGTGAACAAGAGACATTTGTTGCTGAACAGAAATATATAGCATTATTACATCAATCTGTTAGAGATGATATCATTTCTTTGATTAGTTACGAAAATGCAAAAGATTTGTGGCGCAAGTTAGAGAAGAAGTGTGTAGGAGGGGCAGAGATAGTGAAAAACAAGAAACGTCTACTGGAGAAAGAGTTTGATTTGTTTGCATGCATGAAGAATGAGTCGGTGCTAAAGATGTTTGAGTGTTTCTGTCATCTGAAGATAGAGCTTGTCAGATATGGAATAACTATCACCGAAGAAGAAATGGTCGAGAAGTTGTTGGAATCGTTGACAAATGAAAAGGATTGGCAGCGGAGTCGACAATACAGACAGGAATATAAATCAAACCTTAAAACGATAAGAGTAAATTACAAGTTTTGTCCTTTATGTTTACACCAAATTACAGGCGGTGTCCTTTATCTTTAAAATTGACGGGTTTTGTACTTAATGTTTCAAAATCTTGCACGGTATGTTCTTTAAACCTAACCCAGTTTATTTTCTTTTGTTAAATCTGGACACCAAGGGGTATTTTAGTCTTTTTACACCATTTAGTTAATATCATTTTTAAAAAATAAAACAAAATAATTTATAACCCTACCTATCTTAAACATCAATCCACCTGCAACACCCCTCCCACCACCGCCTAACACACCTTCACCATCCACAACCCACGTTCACCATCCAGAACCCACCACTTCGGCCAACACCACCTGCAACACCTCCACCACCGCAAACCCACATTCACCATCCACAACCAACCACCGTAAGCATCCCAGCACCGCCACCAATCATCTTCATCGCACCCACCCACCACCGCCACCCATCATCACCATCACACCAACCCAATCGACCACCGTACACCTCCCACCAGCGCTCTTTTGCATGTTGTCGGGACTTAATGTTGATCGGGATCTACAATATGAATGTGAAATATCATTTTGATAATCATTTTAAAATTCAAAACATTTTACTCGTTTCTCCATTATGCTCACTATATAGCAACCGCTTTTAAGTTATGTATATAAGTTCATACCCCACGTCCATTGTCAGTGATGCACACTGACCCGTCTGCGAGTAAGACAATGTCGACTTTTGAAACAAAACCAGCTTGGGCTTCATCAACAGCGTTATCCAGTATTTCATAAACCTGATTTTATAGATATAAAACAATAACAATCATAATAGGAAGAAACTAATGTTTTGAGGTAAAGTGAGAAAGATACCAGATGATGTAGACCACAAAACCCCGTACTTCCAAAGTTCCAATGTACATTCCAGGTCTTTTCCTCACAGCATCTAAACCTTCTAATATCTGAAATGATAAAGAGATTATATGACACTATTATATATCGACCAGTACCGTTTTGAACCGAACAAAATTCTGATATAAACTGTCATTTGTTGTTTTGTTCTGTTTTCATACCGTTTTTTTAATGGGTTACAAAAAAGAAATCAATAAATTATCAGACGTAAACGTTTTTCTTTGCAGGGACTGAAGAGGAGGCTGTTCATGCTTATGATGTTGCCGCCATAGAATTCAAAGGAATAAATGCAGCAACAAATTTTAACAAAAGAACTTATACAAGAAGGATAACAAACAACCCCTTTTTTAATTGACCCATTTTGACCCGAACCCGTTTTGACCCATGACCCGACCCGTTTGCCAGGTCTACATTCATCGAAGGATGAAGCAACAACACATCATCATTAGAAACAAAGGACACTACAAAATGGAAGCACTAAAAACAATACTTCTTCCACTAAGTGGAAGAAAAGCACCTTAGCACCCCTAGATTGTAGATATTACGACCAGTTGGAGATCATTCAATTCAACTTCGATTTGTTCCTAAGCTCGTAAAGCCTGATTCGAGCTATATTTTCCTACAAAATTTGAGGAAGACATCATCGGCCTATATGAAAATAAAACTAAAAAATTGAGAACATTAAAAACTCATCCAAAACTCAAAATATTGAGTCATGTCCATCTCTTTGAATCTTAATTTTATTGAGAAGGTAACTAACATTGCACGATTAGCCCAAAATAATCATCATCTCCATGAAATTGGACCATATTAACATAAATTTCACATTAGAAACAGTGAAATACCTCAACGAAAACATGAAATTAACAGTAACTCGTCATCTGCAACCATTGAAAAACCTTAACCCTAAAAACACAAATTCTAGTTTAATTTTTTGAATATGCAGAAACATAATCTACTATTATGGTACATTAGCTCACCAGCCAACATATAATTAAAAACAAATCCATTTGATAAAACCACATGGCTCAAAAACCTGGTATCTAAAGTGGTAGAAAGCGATTTAGATTGATCTATGAAATTGTGTAAGCTTCAATCCAGAGTCAACCATAAGCTAAACACAATCAAACCAAGGACAAAATAAATATCATTAGTGGTAACCGACCTTCAAGCCTAAATAAAAGTAATTCAACATCATACACCGATATTAAAATCCCTAACTTCAAAATCATCATCAATAAACCTAAGCTAAAGTCACATGAAACAAATCATTTCGATCAATCAAAACAAGAGGATACAATTCATACAGGTTATTACAACTAATCAATAAATATATATGTAAACACAGCACAGCATGTAAAATTGTCAAAATGCTAAAAAACCCTAACAAATCTAGTTGGTACCAGTTAAGAAATTCTGAGTAGAAAATTGGACCTTGGAAAATTGAGAGTCCACATGATTGAAGTGGTGAATCTGCTTCGCTTCAAAATGATTGTAGAATATGCAGTTATCAATGAATTAATCGATTTAGAAAAACCCTAAATGGTATTTTGCTCTGTGTTTACTTGCACAAGAAGATCGCAATAAACTTAGAAATGGAAAACCCCAGAAATTTGTGGAGCAATACGTCGGGTAGAAGAGATGGCCAATTTTCAGCCTTGAGGTATTTGATTTATACAACGGTTTCGCAACTGAAGAACTCATGAAATTCAACATTCAATATAACTATAAATGGAGATGGCAAACGATTCAATAACATTCAGTTCTTATTGCCCACCGTTTCATTTGCTTCTTCGATTTACAAGGGTTTTGGTTGAAGGAATCATTAAGATTGCACTGAATGGGGGCAGATTTGGGAGAGAGGGTGTAAAATTAGGGAAACACAAGATGACGTTTGGATTGACATCTTAAAAATTGATTGTGAAATTACATTTGTAGACATGGGAAATGCTTATATATAGTACTAGTGGGGAACCCGCGCGTTGCGGCGGGATCGATAATTTAGTGCATTGTACTCGTTTTCCATTAGTTAATTAATCTGTACGACTTACGACTCGCATCGAAAGGCACTTTTACCCATTTGACCCGTCTGTTAAAAATAAAAAAATAAACCTTGCAGTCAAACAGTTAAAGAAATAGAAATGATTGGTTCCACTCTAAATGCAATATATTATGTAAAAGCAAATAATTGAAAATGCACTGCACCATTACTTTTGAGTGTTCATTTTTAGAAAGTGGAGCCAACTTGAAACCGGGATGACTGAACTCTGCCACTGTTGGTGCAACGCTATCCCCCACTTTTCTAGTTAATAAGAAGGGTCTCTTCTAATTTAAAGCTCATAAGAATACCATAAGAGGTGGTAAGAATAGACTGTTTGGGTACTGGGTCAAAATGGTTTGCTTTTTGGTAATAGCGGATAACTTTTAATATGTGTCAAAGCAAATAGGGCGGGTAAAAACTAAAAATTAAAATGTAGCGTTTTTAGAGAGATGAAACATCGATTCAAATGTATGTCTTTTCATGGTTGTCTTTTTCTTCTTGAATCTCGCTTACCATATACCCAGGGATTTCAAGCATATGTCTTTCCATGAGTGTCATTTTTTTCCTTCTTCAATCGTAATTACCATACCATGTTTTGTTTATATTATTAGAGGAAAAATCAATTTGTTGATTTGATCAAACATCTTATACATTGTTTTTATTAAATAATTTATTAGTTCACAAACAAATAATATGGCAATGCGCGGGTTAGCGTAAACTCGTTAATTACAATTACATAAGTTTGTATATAAATAATCAAATCCATCATGATGTTATTATTTTGTCTTTAGACTTTTGAGTGCATCCAAGCAGCATTTCGTCTTGCACAGCATCCTACAAAATAGACCATTGACTGCAATCAGACAAGATGGAATGTTGTATAATGTCACAAATTCAAGATTCTTTAAACAAAAATTCAATCTTGCCACTACCACATGATATATAATTAGCCATAATCATTGTGCAGAGTGACTTACCAAGATCACAAGCAAAATCACGTTAAAGATAGCAACCACACGCCATTTGGTTTTTATGTATTGTGCCACTCCAGCTCTAAACGCAATACAATACAATACAATCTTAGGTGACAAAAGAAGCATATAGCATAGAATGTTAATGTGGAGAAATGATGCTTTACTTGCACGAATCACAGTTTTGCAGTCCTTGTTAGAGCTCACTGGATGAAAGCTCAAATCATAGTAAGATGCATTAACAGCAGGATAACCACACCTAATACACACTTGAAACTTTAAGTCAAGAAAGATGGCAAATAGTAAATTACCATATCTAGCTAACAAAAGGGAATAAAAATGTTCTAAGAAGCCTACTGAGAGGGTGGTCTGCAACAGCTTCAATGGGAGTTAATTCTGCCAATTTGTATTGTTTGAGAGTCTGCAGTAAGCACACCATAGTAACCTTCTAATTAAACTAAACGGCCAGTTTTCACAAAACATGCCATATTCACATTTTAATTGGAATATAATTGGAAATAAAACACGTACTCTGTATCTTCTTGGCAGGCTATTGCAAACCTCGGTTTTAACAAAACAACTTTGAAGGTGTTTCCAGTTAAGGGGGTTGTTTAACTGATAATTGAAACAAGAAACAAACTTGGATGGTTATTATGTGAGCTCGACAACTTTTTAACTTATGTTTAAGGGTTTTACCCAAAAAAAAACTTATGTTTAAGGGAAATGCGCTTACCTTTTTTATAAACCAAGAGACATAATCCTGGAGCTGATCCTCCTTGTATCTAATCATAGAAACAGATTAATGAATAGCACACTTTATTCTTTGTATTAGTTCAAACTTAAAACGGTATATGAAGAGCAAAATGCAAGAACATACAGAATTGTCGCTTTGATCTTACCCCAAACCTGCAACATCGTGGCTAACCAAGTTACTGGTTCAACTGCCTTCCTGCCTGCCTGCCAAAATTGCATGGTTCAAAAGGGAACGGACCAAATCGAAATGGTGGAGGGTCCGGCTCCAGCTCCAGCCAGAGCAGCCCGCGAACCAAAATCAACTGGGTCTCTTGCAGCCCAAGAACAGGACCACTTATCAACTTGAGGCAGGGTAACGCCATGAGATGCCATATGACTTCCACTTAACAAAGTTTCTTTAAAAATTCTGTACTTTGTAATCGGAACACACCATGAATGAAAATCCGCTCGATGTCAGATTAAGGAAATCATCAACTCAGAGCACTTGACAAACATAAGAAAGATATCATCAATGCAAGAAAAATGGTCTTCATATAATAAAGAAGGTTCCACATGACAACTCAACTTTATTGAAACTATCATGAACACAAACTCTTAGCATCATGTAATTCCAACAATAGATGACAAAAATTCAGTGCACAACCAAACACATACATAAAATGAATGAATTTAAGGTTATCTGTGATGGGATGCAAAGATCACCAGGGTTACCAGTGTTCCGACGACTGTACGACTAATCGGAACCCCACCCAGCCGGCGTCTCTTGAACTCCACTCGCTGATGTTGTCGTGGTGGTGGTGGCTATGCCGCCGTAGAACGGTCGTCGGAACCACCGACTGGATCCCTCATATTATCCTGTTCTCCATCTTAGCCCCATCTCTCTCTCCCTCTCTCCAACTCTCTATTTTTCTCTAGTATGTATAGTTATTATAGAGTAGAGGGGGCTTGGAAACCGTCGGAAGTCCAGACGTTTCATCGCTGCAATTGAAGAGTGAAGGAATGTGATAGGGTTTAGATGGGGAAAAAAGGGAGGCCGGTGTGTTAGGAGAGGGGCAATAATGGTAGAAAATGGCAAAAAATTAGGGATTTCAATTGACTTTTCACATGCCATCTTAAAATTTGTGGGTGAAATGACAATTATAGGACAAGGAAATGCTTATATATAGTATATAGATATAGATATAGATATATAAAAACTTACCATGCATAAAACTCTTAATGCTACGTAAGTTTGATAAGCAGGTCTTAAATTTGTGGTGCAAATGTGTTAACCCATTTGACCCATTTGATTTATATTTTGATATGTTTTTATTTGGTAATCGTTAGTTTCATATATAATATTTGTTTGTTTCATTCGATTGATTCTGTTATTCTTGTATGTTCTTATTATTGATAAAAAACTACTAAGTTTTAAAAGCACATCCAAAGAAAATATGCTCATTTATTGTGTAACATTCAACCTTTCATATCATCAATATTATCCGCTTTGCCCCCAATAGGTTGCCCATCTAAAAACTCACAGATTTGTTTTTGGTTGCCCCGGTAGAGACTGCTCAAGAGGTCACATGTCCCAGTAATATCCCATCTAAGCACGTTTCATAGTGGAGTTTTCATGTGCTCCATATCCATTGCGTCCAAAACGCGTTGATGATTTAAGAGGTAGTGCATTCCTTATGAACCAAGAATCTCTTTTGTCCACGGACGACGTGGGATTTCCCTATGGTGTTACAATGATCCATGTTAATCTTTTCGATATCGTTACATGTTATAAATATCTCCAGCCATCATTATTTTACATTCGACATAGACAAGAAAGATGCATTATTTGAAGTTGTGAAAGTTTAGCAAGTAGATTAGTTCAGTTGTTCTTGATAAAAAAAAAAAGAAAAGAAAGAAAGAAAACCACACCCCGGAACACTTAAATTATTAACATCACCATTAGAATCCAACTCACATGTCGGAAATATCAGCAGGGCCGTCTCCGAAAATCGAAAAAAAAATTTGGCCCTGTTCGAGATAAAAAATTTGGGCCCTATTCGCAAATCTTCATATAATATAAACTCATCAATCATTCAATCAGATAACTCATAATACTACAATAATTGTTATCAAATAGATAAAACAAATTAACAAAAATCGTGTAGCAAAAATGATCAAGTTATCGAACCTACTTGCTAAGCGAAAAGTGTGGTTCTTCTAGCGTTTCTTGAAGCAAAGCTCTCGATCAACTCCTTGTAATCCATAGTATCTAATATTTCACTTTCAATAAAAATTGTCGCCCACCCGTCTGGCCTTTCTTTTCTTTTCCTTTCCTCTAGCTTCCTCTTCTTACGTTTTTGATGGCCGGATGGGTATTTGTATTTAGGAACGGGAGGCATAATTTCTAAATATTAACAAAAAAACATTCATTCAATATTTCAATCACAAGACATCAGTTAACAAAAAACATACATTCATTCAATATTAACAAATAACATTCATTTAATATTTCAAATTTTCAATAAAAAAGACATTCATTCAATCAAAATCATTCATATGAAATCAAAAAGACATTCATTCAATCAAAAACGAAATCAAAAAGACAAAAACATATGAAATCAGCGACTGATATACCTCTGAATCCGAAAGTCTGATGATAATTGTGACTAATCACTGATATACTTCCGAATCTTCGATTCCGAATCACAGTGATATTAGGAACGAAAATTGAAACTCTGATGATCAACGACTGAAATCCTGAATCACTGTGATATTAGGAACGAATTGAGAGTCGACCTTTCATTTCCCTCTTGACTTCTGTGCGTGCAATTGATAGCATTAGGCAACAGCGACTTTTTGTTTACCTCGTCCCTCCTGTGCGTGCCATATATGATCACTGTAGGCCCTTATTTTTTTTGTAATTGGGCCTTATTTCATTTGATTGCAACCGACTCTGGGCCTATTTAAACATACATAATTTATTTTTTATAAATACATACAGAATGTTTTTAAAATTTTTGGGCCCCATACTGGTTTGGGCCCTGTGCCCAGGCCCATTCTGCACCTTGGCTTAGCCGGCTCTGAATATCAGTATGTTTAATTGGCTTTCGAGTCTTAATAGTTCCACTCACTACTGGCGAAACTAGAAGAAAAATTCAGAGGTATTCCAATTTTTTTTACCGTACATTCATACAATGTAAATGAAAAAAAAAACACGATAATAAATAAAGTAAACAAGTACCTAATAGATTTTCCTCTTAGGCTTTTTGAACCTTGAAGTCGAGCCATTACATCACTGTTATCTGTTACTTTATCAAATGTTTCTCTTTGGATGTTACAAAGCAGAGCATTGTTCAGATAATCATCACTCTTTCGATTGAGTAAATCCGTCTTGACAAGCTTCAATATAGAAAACCAACTTTCAACGGTTGCGGTTGCAACAAGTAAAACCAATGTTAACTTCAACAATTTCCTCTCGTATAATCATTGATTGGTTAAAGCTAACTTAGTTTCAGATTTTCAAAACACTTTTTTAAAGCTTTCTACACATACAAAGACAAAACATTTATACACAGTTACTTAAATACATCATCAGATATCTAATTATTTACACTACAGAGTCAAATAAATAAACATTTTCACACATATCTTATCACTTCCTAATTTTTTTTGGTAAATTACACTTTTCGTCCTTTATGTTTGTATCAGATTGTAATAGATAACATTTAACTTCAATAATTACAGTCATAGTCTTTTATTTGAAAAACCCGTTACATCTTTCGTCCTTTAGCAGTAACAAGTTAACAATTTCAGTTAAATATATTTTTTTGGGGGTAAATCAGTTAAATATTTTTGTATAAGGGTACTTTGGTCTTTTTACCAATCTAGTTAAAATATTCTATAAATAAAACAAAAATAATCAATAAATACACACCTGCATCTTGACCCATTTCTCCCCCTTTCAACTTCATCCCGTCACTCCAGATCTACATCTTGATTTCTCTTTAGGTACAAAACCCACTCTCAAAATCAAAAATTTTTCAACACCCATTTATCATTTCTCGATTTCAATCAATACCCATTTGCTAGATTTCAATTAACCCACTTCACTTTCACATTTGCAGATCTTGAACATCAATGGGTTCCGTAACCCTAAACCCCCAAATCGCCAATTATCATTAATCATTTTTAAGAATAATAATCCTCACTTCCTTAATTCTTTTGGCTTTCGTTTAATACCATTTGTTTCAATCTCAAAAATACCTACACTTCTAAGAAATTTTCCAACATGCAGAAAGAACATTTACATGCTGTGGGCATCAGAATCACACATTCACACCCCCTTTAATCAAATAACCATTAAGTTATTCATCATTTCTCAATATAAAAACCACAGAGTGTGTTTGCTGAAGGTGAGAGAGAGAGGAGAAGGAATTGGGGGTTTGTTATTAGAAAGGGAGAAGTGGCGTTTGCTATATATGGTGGTGGTGGCGGCGGCTGGCATATGGTGGTGGTGGTGTAGGTTGGTTGAAGAGAAAGAGGGAGAGAGATATGGCTGAGAGAAAAAAATATGGTTTTATATATAAAAAAGTGAAATTACCGATTTACCCTCATATGCAAGGCACATGTTCTAACTTAACTTAAAATTTTAACCTTGTTAGTGTTAAAGGATGAAAGATGTAACGAGTTTTCTAAATAAAGTATTACTATGACTGTAATTATTGAAGTTAAAGGGCATCCATTGCAATTCGATACAAATATAAAGGACGAAAAATGTAATTTACCCTAATTTTTTTAACAGCCATTTCGTAATTGTTTATCAACTAGAGGGATAACTCGTGCTACGCAGCGGGTTTTCTATCGGTATCAATTCAATTAGTAGGATACCGACATTTTATGCACCAACCGAAAGAGGAATTCGATTGGTATTGTTATGCCTTAAAAAAGAAACCAAAAAATAAAGTCCTAATATGTCCAAAAGAATATTGCGGCGCAGGTACATTGCAATTACCGAATGCATTAGTCAAATCGTTACGTAATGCGTTAAAAATATGAAAAAATATGACCAACGCGCGTTGCGGCGCGAGTACATCGCAAATATCGAATGTATTAGTCCAATCGTTACGTAATGCGTAAAAAAATATGAAAAACGCAATTAGACGTATTTGATTATTTCAATGTAACATGTAGGTGTAAGCTCGAAACTTTAGAGACTTGAGGGAGTAAAAAAGGTTTTACAAAGTTTTTAAAGACAACGGCAAATTAGCGAACGAAAGTTACTGAACGAAAATTAAGTTAGTAAAAGACTTAATAGGTTGAAAACGTATATTATATGTGATACATGGGTAAAGCTAGAATGTTGAAAATTAGAGGGGTTAGTTTGTATAACATGTAAAATGGAGTAAGGGCTAAAATTAATAATTACGAAAATAAAGGGTGTAGCAAAAATGAGAAGAAGTTGTTGCACTCCCATTTTCTTTTTCGCCTTTCTTTCTCGCGGGGGGGGGGGGGGGATAGAAAAATAACAAGTATATTAACAAAGAAGAAGGACTGGAGCAATAAAAGTTGAACCTTAAAGGGGCCAAAGAGAAAAAGCATAAGAGACCGATAGGCAAAAAAAAAAAAAAAATTAAATAATATTATAACTACTGTTCATGCCTCTTGCAAAATGTTATATAGATAATAATAATAATAATAATAATAATAATAATAATAATAATAATAATAATAATAATAATAATAATAATAATATAATAATAATAATAATAATAAATTAAAAATAAAAAATTAAAAATTAAAAATAGAAAAACGAAAAAAGAAAGTAATAATGCAAATTAAATGGTGAAACAATAAATGGTAGATGACGTGAGCCTCTATGCGATAATGGTAGAGATATTATCCATCTCCACTAGACATAATGCCTATACACCAATTCAAGAGGAAACCCAATAAATATAAGAAAAACTCCTTTGTGAGAATCGAACCCAGGACCTATTGGTCCAAAGTCTTATCACACCCCCAAGATACCACTAGGCTATAAAGCCATGGGTAATGGTAGAGATATAAATGAACTTTTTGTGTTGTCTATAAAATATATTAGATTTTAAGTTTTATAGCTGGGCCCATAATAAACTTTTGAGTATTCAATCCAATAAAGGGGTCTGGGGTGTGGGAATAGTTTTCCTCGTGATAGAATGTTATAACTTGTTAATACAATTTTTCACACCACCGCCACTCAATGTATCACACATCAAAATGGAAAACGCGTTGAATGTATCACACGTTGTTGGGTGTTGGGTGGTGAGGGAAATTGTTGGTTGAGGGAAATTGTTGGGTGTGGTGGTGAGTGATGGACATTTCCACTAAAATCCATCCGTAGTGATGGAATAATGTTTGATGACATGGCAGAACTTGATTGGAAGCTGTGAGTGAGTGATGAGTGATGACCACCCCTACCCCCTAATAATATATCACCGTAGCGCTGTACATCTTTTCTTTCTTCTCTGGTTCAACTTCACAAATCTGAACAGCTCGTCGGAACCCGATCGGTTGCCGAAAACATTAAAATTTCTCTATTTTCTCTCTCCTTTCAAGTTTAGTAAGGCTTAGGGTATCCTAATACTTGTTCAGGGTATCCCATACATATAATGGTGAAAACGAGAGAAAAATTTGTGCTTCACCAAAAAAGTTGAGGGGGGTCTCGTGCAACTCCTGGCCGCCACATGGATCCGCCCCTGCCACTCACATTCTATAGTTTCAATTACCAAGTCTTAACGGTTAAGCCGATGATTCATGTCATGTAATAAGCCGTGTAAATGAATCAGACGAGTTTGTGTACTTTTTTTTCTAGTTTTGAATATGATTTATGTATATGTTTAATACTCACGATACAAATGATCTTGATTCATAAATAAAAAGAAAATTGGCCTTACCCACCAAACCAAATGGATTTTGGATGGCTTAACTGGTCACCCAAACCCATAACAAGCGGATTTAGTTTGTCATTTTCTTAAGACTCAAGTTGTCCTTCAAGCTTAGAAATACCCTCAAAATTAAGCAAACTAGATTGTGACCTCCCTTATTAAAGTAGGCCAACTACCTAGTGAAAATAGAAGCCATCAATTAAAGAGTATAGATATCCAAAACACGACGATATCCATTTCCGAGAAGTGAAATTCTCTATCCAAGGACGAAAAACGTAAGATGTGAGGCTGATTAGGTCACTGGATTGAGAAGGGAACATGATAAAATGTCGTAAAAGATTATTGTAATTTCGGTTTGGAGTTTGCCTAGATAACCTTTGAATCGTGAGATCACTTTCGGATTAAGGTTATTTTTATGGTACTCCATAATACTTAACAGATAAGAAAAAGGTTTCGGGAACGAGTATGCATCTTTTAATGAAAAAATGTCATGAATTTTAATGAGTTTGAGATCTTAAAGCGATGCCAATGTAATCCTAACTGTCAAATGTTATATGGATGAACAAAGGGATTAAGTTTTATGAAATTTTTCAATCACTTTTGTGATTCTGGAATAACTTCCAATACATAACGAAACATGGAAAATAACCCTGGCCAGGGTTGTTGCCCTTTGGACCCTACGAGGGGCTACCGCCTTAGATCTTGCCACGAGGGGTGTTATCCTTAGACCTTATTATTTAGTGAGCATCAGAAAATAGAATAATCTTGATTAAGTGTGCCCTCATAGTACGTTTTCTCATTTGGTCTGAGCCGAGGTGAATACGAATTATCAAAAATAACATGATAACACTAAATCACCAGCAAAGATTGGATCAAAATCATAATATTTAAAAAGTTCAAACAAAATAAAAAAATATAAACATACCATAATGGTAAAGTAAGTTAATATAAAATAAAATAACATTTTTAGGTAAAGAAAAATATAAACATACCATAACGCTAAAGTAAGTTAACATAAAATAAAATAACATTCTTAGGTGGTGTTTGGTCTACAAGAATGAAAGTCGGAATGCAATTAAGCATTATGAGAGAATGAAAAAAAAATTGTTTGGTTGATCAATAGAATTAAATCACCTATTACACAAGGAATCGTATTTCCTCTAAACATCCCAAAATCATTCCATCCCCCCCCCCTCCCTCTTGTTTTTTTCATGTCATTCTCTCTTTCGCCATTCATAAACACCATCACAACCCGCCAACATCCACCACCATCGCCGCTGCAGCCACCCACCATTGTTGTCCCCCACTACCACAACTCACCCATTGTTGCCGTCCACCCCCGCAACCCATCCACTGTTGTCGCCTCCAACACCACCGCCGCCACCACCACCACCCACCCATCACCTAGGGGTTACAATCGCCAAATCCATACAAAAAAAAATTATTTTCTCAACTGAAACACTGAGGTTTCAAAATCGTTACTAGATCCATCCACTTTTGTAACCATGGTAAAAAAAAAATACTGTTAAAAATGAGAAGTATTTTGATCATTCTCTTCATTTATTTAAATTTTCTGATTTTTTAACCTGGTTGTTTTCTCTTTTAACATCACGAAAGATGTTCATAACCATGTATTGTAACACTATCTTATAAACTCGTGTATTGCACGACTTAAATATAAAAAAAAATACAAATCACAAATTTGTATATAATCCTAACAGACCCTGTAAATCACAAAAAACGTTTTTGTGAATTTCCTAACAGACCCGTTTGAGCAGAGGTCTATTCTTCGGCCAACAGATGTTCTTCTATTCGGTTGGGCAGATGAGAAACACGCTTGTGTGGATCGTGTCGGAGTGTCCCCCTAATTGGGCTAAGGGAAAACTCTTTCATGGCTGGCTAGGTTGTGTTGAATTGTTGATGGCATAATTAGGGAAAGTTGCTAAGCATGAAACGGTTTGTGTTGAAGATAACATGTCTTCATTTCCTTTGTTTTTGATACTTTTGGTTCCCTTGCTTATAAAGTTGTCGGTTTCCTGTAGATGTCAGTGCAGAACAATTTTTGGACGTCGAAGAATCAAAGTTTTGTTTCGATAGAATTGGATTTGTTATTCAAAAGGAAGTTGCGACGCAACTTGTTGCCTCTCTGTCAGCCATCCTTAAGTAATTTTCCGTGTTTTTATAAAGTTAATCCTTGTCGGTGAATCAAAATATTAATACTAAAAAATCGAATAATAAAATATTAAAATTATTATATTAGAGTTCACCTTATATAGTTAATATTAATTTACTATGGTAAAAATTAATTATTTAGGTCCGTGTTAGATCAACTCTATACAAAAGCTATCATTTAAACAGGCCGGTATGGTAAAGTATAGGTAAAATAAAATGTGAACAAGTAAACAAAAACAGCATGAAGGCAGTGAAGTAGGTAAGCACATAGACCATTCAAACTAGGAGTGAAGCTTCAAGCTTGCATCCACATGAAATGATTGGGAGGATTCACCAACCAACAACAAGAAATGCATGATCCAACTTGAACCACATGTACCATAGAATCCAAAAGAAACTTTCAAACACAATTTAGATTGTGGCACAAATATTGGCAGGTTATAGGTACAAAAGTTGTGCACTTTTCTGTGTAGTTTTCCTCTTATTTTATTATTTTTTTTATAAAAAAGACAAGTTCCCTTTATGTTGGTGAAATATTGTTGAGATATCACTAACCTTCTAGTTTTATCCAAATCATTCCAAGATTTTCGCACAAAAGATTCAACCTCTATATGGTTTAAATATTATTATTATTATTATTATTATTATTATTATTATTATTATTATTATTACTATTACTATTACTATTACTATTACTATTACTATTACTATTACTATTACTATTACTATTACTATTTTCATTGTTTTAAGGGAAATATTTATAAGGAAGATAATCAAATATAAAGTATAGTTTGGCTAGAAAGGATATGAAGCAATAAGGTTATTACATATGACAAAATTTAAAATTAAAGGGGAAAGTATTTTAGTCAATTTTATCCAATATTCTCTCTTCTTCTTTCCTTGTAACTTCAAAATCCATTATTTTCAAAACCCACAATCTTTAACATTTTCTTCACTTTTTATCATAATAAAGTAGCCTAAAATAAGAAGAGTGAATACATATCGGTTGAAAGTCACCCTAAATTTAAAATTTAATGCAAATAAATATATTTAGATTATTATATGATATTAATAGTAATATAACTAACTATTCACACATATTTGATATTAAGCTATATCTAATAAATAAGATTCTGTGAACCAAATTAATACGTAATACTAAGTAACCTAATGAAATTCTTTCCGCTTATTTGTGGTGAACTATGTATTATTTACTTTATTAATATTTGCTTTATGAATATTTCATCTAAGATCATGCGTAGTGGGTAAGATCCACTTTCGGGTGTTTTGCGCCATGTGCCAGTCTAGTCAGCAAGGGGTATTATTGGGCGTTTTTCTAAAATGGGTGTAGTGGGGATGTGGACATTATGTTAAAAGTAGGGGTGAGCACATTAACCACCATAACCGATAACCGATAACCGAACCACTAATAACCGATAACTAATATAACCAATGGTTATGGTTATGAAACTTTGTATAACCGCTCAATTGGTTATGGTTATGGTTATGAAGCTTTGGTTAACCGATATAACCGAAACCGAACCGAACTTGTGATGTTAACTTTACATAATGGATTTGTGTTTTACAAAACCATATAGAGGGTTTTTACTAAGATAAAAGTATGTTAGTAACAAAATGATCTTGATGTAGATGCCATTTATTTTGATAAAGAACTAAGATGTTATGGCCATAATTGTTTTTGTTTGAGAATTACCTTATTAAAAAGAACCCTAAATCGGTAGTTTAACCAAAAAGTTTAGTCTCCGTTATCTTATAAAATAGGCTCAAACTAAGTTCAAATCGTGCACAACCCTATTTATTTCAAACATTGCTTGGTTACTTAACCGAAATTAACCAAAACCGAACCATAACTGACTTCATAACCGATTAACCGTAATCGAAGTTTGGTTATGGTTATGGTTACCAAAACTCCATAACCGAACTAGCGGTTATAGTTATGGTTAATAGTAAAAACCGAACCAAACCGACCCATGCACACCCCTAGTTAAAAGGGTGTAAAGAATTAAATATAAATAAAAAAACCAACCAAAAAACCTATTGGCTAAAAAAAGTAGGGGTGTTCATCGAATCGAATATCGAATTTTCGAATTATTCGAATCGAATTGTACGAATAATTTTTATTTTTCCTTGTATTCGTATTCGATTCTAATTCGATTAAAACCTATCGAATTCGAATCGAATTCGTATTCGAATAAAAAACCCAATTCGTATTCGACTAAAATTTCGAATTCGAATCGAATTCGAATAAATTCGATTTAATTCAGATTCTTTAAAACATGTAAAAACTATAAAAATGAAACAGAAATTTTAAAGCACCCATAAAACACGATATCACATTAAAAAGTTTCAAATAAAGTACCACAAGTCTAACATTCAAAACGAGAAGCCGGGAATAATCGCTCCACATTATAAGTTAATATTTTTATGTTTAGAAATCTATTGATAGATTTGTTAATTAGGTTTTACTTATGGGTCATGTAATGGGTAATTTTAATACTTGGAAAAAAATTAGAAAAGAAATTATAGTGTAGTTTAATAAAAGTTATATATTTATTATATAAAAAAATAATAAATAAAAATGTACAATTTTTATTCGAATTTTGAATCGAATTTGAAATTATAAATTCGTATTCGATTCATATTCGATTTACTTGACTCGAATTGAATCGAATTCGAATTCTTATAATCGAAACGAATTCTTGATAATCAAATCGAATTTAAACGAATTTCGAATTTTTCGAATTCGAAACGAATCCTGAACACCCCTAAAAAAAAGGGAAGCTCAAAAATGATTGGCCAAACAATTGCCCCATGAGCGTGATTAAAAACACGCCTAAACAAAAAATAAGCCAAACACGCCCATGCATGTGGGCGTGATTGGGCACAAAAAACGCCCCAAAGGGCAACCACTACGGATAGTCTAATAAAGATTTCAACTTAATTATTTCCTTTATTGTTTTCACTTATTAACAACTATTTAATATTTCATTGATCCAATGGCGTAATAGATGGGTTTCTAACTTTTATAAAAAAAAATAGTGTTTGGTAACTAAAAGAAAATCTACGAAGAACCAGAGATTCAACGTAGTGATGACATTTTTGTGGATATGGTTTGCTTATTTTTTTCGGTAGACCCTTTTCAGCACTCTTATAATCACAATTAAACATAAACTACTATCAAATACTATATCAAAACAAAAAATAAATATAAGAAGTAAAATGGAATAAAAAGTCTAGTCTTTTTATGTACCTTAACTTGGTGTTTTCTCAATTGCTAGCTCCTTATTTATTTTTTAAGCATAGATAAAAGAAAACGAACTCAACAAGAAATTGAGACCAAAGTTAAAGATCACATGAAGATATCACCAAGACTTAACTCACAACCACCTCACCCAATTAAGAGAGTAAAACCTAGATCTATGTTTTTCTTTTAAACTAAAAACTAAAAACAAACCTGCTTTTAAATACTTCAATTTTACCCTCATAAAGTGGAGAGACTATACCTTAACAAAGATCTTATATCATTAGGCTACAAACTCTTTGACACATAGATCTATGCATAACCTACATAAAAAAAATCTTTAATAATCTCAACCAATTTTATAGTAGGGCGGCCTTATAATTGAGTAACGAGTTATTTCTAGCTTCATGTTAGTCTCTGTTTTTTATACATGTGTTTTCCTTCGCCGTTAAAAAAAATATTTAATTGGCCATTTCCAAATTACACAACCACATTTATGACTATGCCTTTTTTTCTTTTTCTTTTTTTAATGGTTTTTTTTTTCAAAACCCAAGGATTATTTAGGCTGGACGGTATGGGGACCGTCCAGCGTCGTCCTCAAGCCGTCGCCGTCCCCCTCTCCATGCCGCCCCACTTCCGTCCTGTCCTCATCGTCGAGATGTCGCCATTTGCGACGGACCAAATATGGTGGGCCCCCTTTGTTTGTGTTTGTACTAAAGCCATGGTTACTTGTACATACTGGGATGGGGTAGGATCATCCTCTATACTCTCTAGTTTTGTGGGATGGACCATCATTGGGAGGACTATGACGTGGCGCCTACGTGGCGGGTCATCCTCTCTTGGAGGACCATCACCATACCCTCTAGCCTTACTTTTAACTTTTTCTTTAAAACTACTTTATTTTTCTTAGATTAATTATGATTTATCAAACAATATACACTTGGGCCCATGGTTTTATAGCCTAGTGGCATCTTGAGGTGGGATAAAGCTTTGGGACCAATAGGTCCTGGGTTCGATTCCCATAAGGGGGTTTTCTCATATTTATTGGGTTTCCTATTGAATTGGTGTATAGACATTATGCCTAGTGGAGATGGATATGATCGGGTGGTTCCGCTGGTGGCACGATGATACTCCAGTGATCCGTCAGTAATCCAAATTTGCTATTAAAAAAAAAACCAATATAGACTTGGGACATGAGCCACATCAAATATCTACGCAGTTATAATGAATAGGTCAACTAACTGTTTATGACAAAGAGGGAAACAAAGCATTTATGTCAAAATGTCATATAGCAAAAGTCAATTTCATGCAAGATATAAAACATGCATTTTAGGGTAAACATTTCAGCATACAGTTGTTTAATTTTTTTTTTAAAGTATACTTTATTCGCAACGTCACCGGAACCGGGGCAAAAAACAACGGAACTACAAGAAACCAAAATTACACCAAGACTCCCCAACTAACTATATTCTGTGTAGATCTGTTTTTATACCACAAGAAACCCAGAGATTTAATGTCTTGAAATATCTTCTCCGCCTTCACTTCCATGTCCTCAAAACGCTTCTTATTACGCGCAATCCACAGACACCAACATGTAACCATCACAATCCCTTTTAAAACCTTCTTCGCCTGAATCCCCAAACCCGAGGAGGCATGAAACTCTAGGAGATCTTTGTCAGAGAAAGCAAAAATGGGACTGCATTTGCACCAATCGCTGACCCGGGACCAAACCACCGGCGCTGTAATTTTGATGAATAGAAACTTTCATACACATTATTATCGGTACGGACCATCAACCATTCAACATGTGATAAACTTTAAAACAAAAAAATGTAGAGCTCAACAATAATTAAAAGCCTTCTGTTCACACTTGTAGACAACACAAAATATATATATGGGTCTAAGCCCTAAGGGTTGAAAAAACCACGAACTGATTATAATAATATTATTTGATGAATAACGTTTTCAACACTCAAAGGATAACAATTCACTAAACATTCATAGAAAGTGATCTCCAAATTTTTTATTTATTTTTTGGAACCACCAGTTATATGTATCCTGTTTTGCACTTACCAGTGGATAACATTTGAGGCAAGGGTATTTATTGCAAATGCGGTGTGGAGCCTGCTCATATCCAGACTGTTGTAGTTAATTAATTGGATACTGACGGACGGAGGAGAGGAGAAGATGAAATATATTCTTATAACATGCTCACATCCCAAAGTTTTTCTTTTATTTTATACTTTTTATCGACTAAATGTGAAACACCTCAAACCCAAGGGCTCAACAGTTGGATTTACACATTGCAACATAACCTTTAAATTGAAATTCATTCATATGCAACGGAAACGTTCAAAGTATTGGCAATTTAATTTTTATCAGTCTGCTCTAGATGTAGGTTGTTCACTTAAATTTTTTTCTAAAGAAAAAAAAAAACGGAAGCCGGCTTCAATTCAGTTCCTTTTCATCAAACGAATTTTAAAATTTATTGTTAGATATTTTAATAAAAAATATGTTTCGTTTATAACAATATAATTATATAAAAGAACACATATATGGAGTCAGAACGGAGGATATTTTTATAATCCTACTGCTTAAGATAGAAACGTGTTGAATGAACAAGGTGAGTGGTCACCAACATGAAAACCTAACAAGTCGGCAACCTAGGAAGATGGTAATTCATGAATAGTTATAGGTGTAAGGCTGGAGGGTGGGGGGGGGGGGGGGGGCATGGGTTGGGTTATCAATCGTCATTTAGGGTCATTAATGGATTGCTACACCATCCACTTACCTCATTCACAATGGTTTGCATGAATTAAACCATGACAACCATGTGTCTCCTTTTCTTTTTCAATATTTCATTTTTCTTTTCACAAAAATAAATTAAAGTAAGAGAATAGTAGTTTGGGTAATGACCACACCCTTAGGATAATGATTTTGGATGATGGACTAGAAGTGGGTCACATGACGTCAATGTGGAGGGTCATGGTAACCATGAGAGTAATGACCACTCCCTATAGCCTTATAATTTGACCCGAATAATGCTTATCAAGTTTTAGTGTTTTAAAAAATAATTGGTCAAGTTCAGAAACTAATTATAAGGAATATCAAGGTCTATAAATAACTTTTTTTTTTACTTATTCATGTTTTTATAGTGGGGATTGTAAGGATGCTCAAGGATGAAGTTGACTATAAGATAATTTTATACATAGTAACATTTTTAATTGTGAACAATAGTAAATCACTATTGGTCAATGTGAATGTAGTTTGTGGGTTATAATAAGTGACGGACTTAGTAATTTTTTGCTAGGGGTGCTGAATATTTTTAAAGATTTTAGGCCCTAGCTGAATAAAATAATTGGTTTATAGCAGGTCGGATCATGTAAGACAAAAAATATCAAACTAAAATTTTTATAATTATCAAAAACAGGTCAAACGTTATTACAAACGTATTTAAAATTGTACCCTACAGATTTTTATTTTTTGAAATCTATCCAAAACATCATCTAAAGATACTAAACACTCCATAAGTTCATTACATTCTTACTCATGGTTCCTATTACATGTAAATTGCTCCATAAGTTCATAAAACAACACTAAACACTCAAACAAAATAAACAATCATGTTCAACCATAGTCCATAATTTTTTAATTTTATTTTCAAACATTCAAGCACTAGTATTAAATGTTGATTACTTGTAACTAATCATTTAACTATAAGTTTAGAACAACCAAGAAAACATAAAAAAACTCAAACCCTTATACGTCTATATTTTTCCCCTAATTATCACATAAAACAAAAAAAAAGGTCAATAAAGAAACCATACTAGCTCTATATCGGAATTCTGGCGTAATATGGGTCGGTCTTGCCGGAATTTCGGTTTTTCCGGCAAAAAAGTCGTCCGGTCGTGAACAGTGGGGCGGTTGAAAATTTCCAAGGGGTGAGGATGAAAATTTCCAAGGTGTGCGGTCGAAATTTCCGGCGAAAAAATAACACTAAAAATTAATTTTTCAAGGGGTGCGTCCGCCCACCCACGGCTTGGGGTGGATACGCCTTTGGTTATAATGTCATTTTCTTTAATTAATTTATATTTTAATCCTGAATTTTAATAGAGCTATCATACGATCCTTAGATTCTAATAACTTTTTTTATAAATGATTTATGTTAATACCCCTTATCTTTATTAAATTTATCATACATAAGTTTAATAATAACACACGGATATATCATGTAACAAATACATTCTCGTCAGCACCCTCTTATAACCCCGCCGCGAAGTGCGGGTTTCAATACTAGTTGCATATATACACAAGGTGTAAATTACGAAAATCCTTGGCGATACGCTTGTATAAATTCGGGATGTTTCTAAATTATATGCTCAGTCACCTGCTCTAAAAAAGGCATGGTATACCTTTTTATATGGCAACGTTATGGTTCAGTTCATTTGGGAAGCAATGAATGAAAGTTTTTTTTTAAGGGTACATAGGAAAGCTCGGAGGAGATATCGGAGACAATTAGGACGAACCCGTTTCCTTGGCTAAAACATAGTGTACACCCATACAACAATTAGATTGGAATACTTGATGTGATTTAGTCTTTTAGTTGTATGTTTCCGGATGTACCCTTTGTTGTAACATCTTGCTAGGCTCTATTAATTAAAAAATTGTTTGTTAGGCCATGAGGTATGCTCTAACTCCCCTTAACTATACCTAGACGCCAAATCATTCATTTTTTCCTTTTTCATCCCACATCATCCTTAGAAATGCTGTAGTGGGGCGTTATATACCCCAAAAAACCAAAGATAGCGCCGCATGGCGCCAGCTACACCAGGACCGGGGGGGGGGGTATCGGGCCAAAATCAGAGCCATCCATATCGCGGCGTGATGGTTCTTGAATGTTTTTGGTATTATGCAAACTTGGTCCCTGCAAATCGAAGAAGAAGACATAGGAGAGAAGAAGACAGAGAAGAAGTCATAGAAATCGGCTGGAAAATCGGCCGCAAACTCGCCGGAAAATTGGAGAAGGAGACAGGAGGCTGAAGGTATTTGATTTTGAAAGTTTTTGCTTAATACACATTTGGTCCCTGCTTTTTCTCAAATATCTAAAATTGGTTTTTAAAACTTGTTTTTCTCTTATTTATAAGTTTAAAAATATGGCAGTTATAATACTTGTAAAATAACTTTAAAAACTTAATGTTTTTTTATTTAATGTAATGGTTTTTTATTTAAAAAAGTTAGAAATTAATTAAAAAAATTGAAAATTAATTAATTGACTAATGATGAGATAGGGGCTTTATGACTACGGGCTCAAGTGACATAACGCCACATAATGCCCCTATGTGACGTGACACGACACGTGTCGCATAACGCCCACAAAGAGGCTTTTTGACTACGGATGACCTTAAGAAATGGTTTAACCCCTTTTAACTCCACCTCATCCACTTTTATTTTCAATAATTGCTTTATAAAAAAAAACATTGATAATAAAAAAACCAAAGACATAAAGTATATGAAAAAAAAAGAAAACTAAAAAAAAGGAGTGAAATTGCAACGTTCCTTTTTTTCTATAAAAAAATAAAAATCAAATGAATTCGAAGGCGTTTTTTTTAATTAAAACTAGTTATAAAAAGAGTTGCCGCGTCGCGGCGAACTTCTTTTGTTATTTAGTCTGTATTTATATGTGTTTGAAATCACTACAAGCGTGCTGCACATGAAACCGCTAACAAAAATAAAAAGAAAATGTAGAAAAAAACACTAAAAATAACCGAAAGAAAATCAACTAAAAAAGTTGTATGGTAATGATGTTGATCGGTAGAAACCAGTAGTCAGAGATGAGCAAATAGTAATGGGTACCGGTACCGAATTTCGTGAATCGAAAGAACCTAAGTATTAGTTCGGTACTGACGTTTGGCGTCCTGGTACCGGTTCGCTACTGGTTTTTATCTTCATATACCGATACCGTAACCGGGGTATCAGTTGGCACCGAGGTCATCCCTACCCCGTAAACTAAAAAAAAGTTGTACGATACCGTTATTGTTCGTACGGTACCTGTGATCAGGGATGAGCAAATGGTAATGAGTAGCAGTACCAAAGTTATCGAACTAAAAGACTATCAAACTCAATCCGGTACCGACTTTTGGCGTTTTATGTATCAGGCTGGTGCTGGTTTCACCTTCATGTACCGATAACGAACTGGTATTTTCGATACAAGTACTAGGTGACACCAAACTTATAAGCTTAAAAAGTAAAGAAAATAACAATTTTATAACATTAAAACTATTATATTATAGTATTTTAAAAACACTATTCATTACGTTTTCTTTTTAATATATAGATAGAAAACATATATAGACAATTGCAACGTTCATTTTTCCATCCCAAACATCAACATTCAATGGGTTGTATTTTTAAATTGCAACATTAATACACGAATGATATCAATATTCAGATTGCATTAATAAATATTAATCTCCTTTGAATGTAACTTTTTTAATTATTACAGTAACTTTTTTAATTATTACAGTAACTTTTTTGTTCTCTATGTAACAAAACTGATAACATACAAAAAGTCAAACAACAGGGAGTAAATCAAGAGTGTTAACTGAGTATTCAATTAATGCCACAGGTATTTTATATTAAAATATTATAATAAAATAAAATAAGAAAAAAGAAAAACACAAACCCTTTCCCTTTCTTTGTCAACTTCCTTTTGCTTTCTGTTTTTTAATCCCATAAACTACCCATTCTCTTTTTCTATATATATGTCCTTCATTCCATACCTCCATCTCAAAACACACACACACAGAAATGGATTTCCTAATGTTCTTTCTCAAATTAGCAGAGTGGTTAGTATACCAACTGCTAGCAAATTCATGTTACAGAGCTGCAATGAAGGTGAAAAACCATGGCTTTTTCTTGTTAAGAAACCACCCATCTCACAAATCACCACACCATGATCAGCTTCCACTGTTCCCTACCTTCACAAAATGTTCCCTGAACAAAGATCAAGAAACCCTAGTTTGTGATATCCAAAACACCCTATTATTAAACTCAACATCTTTCTTTCCATACTTCATGTTGGTTGCTTTTGAAGGTGGTAGCATACTTAGGGCATTCTTGTTATTGTTATCCTACCCTTTGTTACTTGTTCTTGATCATGAGGTAGGTTTAAAGTTGATGATCTTCATCACCTTTTGTGGGCTTAAAGTAAAGGATATGAAGAATGTGGGGAGGGCAGTTATGCCCAAGTTTTACCTTGAGAACTTGAACCTTCAAGTTTATGAGTTGCTTGCATCTGCAAGAAGTTATGGGATCAAGGTTTTGGTCTTTACAAGGGTGCCTAGAGTGATGGTTGAAGGGTTTTGTAAGGAGTATTTGAATGTTGATGATGTGATGGGGACTGAGTTGCATAGTTTTGGGGGGTATTTTAGTGGTTTTGTGTCAAGTGCAGGTGTGCTTCACAAGCATAAAGCAGTAAAAGAATGGTTTGGAAATGAGAAACAACCGGATGTTGGTATTGGAAGTTATGGTCTTCATGATCAACTGTTGATCTCCCAGTGCAAGGTATGTGTGACTGTTTGAATCATTCTTGGATGACTCTATTTCTTTTGTTTACATGTTTAAAAAGGTAAAAACAGAAGTATGTACATCCTGTTAGATATGACATATGAGTCTTTGAAATATTCATACTTGTATATTGCCTTAGAAGGCTTTTGTTAAATTAAATCATGCAAAACGACATCGTTTGGCTGCGTCAAAAAAGTTTAAGCTTTCAACCAACCATCTTTATCTACTATGAAGAAGGTCATAGGTCTAAATCTCATAATACTTCCCATTTTAGTGGTCCAAGGATTTTTTTTATTTTTATTTTTTTACGCTTTTATTTTTTTACGATATGTACTTTAAAGGTCGGGGCTACGATGCAAGCCATAACCTTTAAATGGTTGTTCGGCGCAATCTCAAATGGCTGTTTGAAAACGGTATGAGATTAGATTTTCAATGATGTATTTATAGCATGCATCTTTTTTATAATCTAGACATCTAAAAGAGTATAATTTTTAATTATTAAACGTGTAATGTTCACTTGTTAACCTTTCAAATAGGTAAGTCATAAGTGTCACATATTATAAAAAGAAAAGATTGGTAGGTTGCTTTTGACAACTCTAACCGACTTTCTTGAACTACCAAATGATATGATGTGGCTTCATTTCAAACCGTTAGCAACATCATTCATGTGTTTGGCTCGATCTTTTTGGAAACAGCTGGAACACTTTGGATTAATCTTTACATGATGGTTTGATCACAGGAAGGTTATGTGGTGAGCAAAGAAGATGGAAAAAGGAGTGCAAGAACAATAATGCCACGAGACAAGTACCCAAAACCTTTAGTCTTCCATGATGGAAGGCTAGCATTCTTCCCCACACCATTGGCAACATTATGCATGTTTCTATGGTTTCCTCTTGGTGTTTTGCTAGCAATTATCCGGCTTTGTGTGGGCATATTCTTGCCTTACCCAATGTCACGTATCCTAGGCGGCCTAACCGGCGTAAACATAACAATAGAAGGTTGTGATTACTCATGGGAGAACAAAAACAAACAAACGGGTGTCCTCTTTGTTTGCACACATCGAACCCTTTTGGACCCTGTCTTCCTAACCATGACCATTGGTAAGCCACTTACCGCGGTTACATATAGTCTAAGCAAGATGTCCGAAATGATTTCGCCTATAAAAACAGTGAGATTAACGCGGGACAGGAAGCAAGATGGTGAAACTATGCACGAGTTACTAAGTGAAGGGGATTTGGTTGTTTGTCCTGAAGGGACTACTTGTAGGGAGCCTTATTTGTTGAGGTTTAGCTCGTTGTTTGCAGAGTTAACCGATGAGATTGTACCCGTTGCAATGAACACACATGTGACCATGTTTTATGGCACGACGGCTAGCGGGCTCAAGTGTTTGGACCCTATTTACTTCCTGATGAACCCTAGACCAAGTTACCATGTTAAAGTGCTGGGAAAATTGACTAAGGAGCTCACTTGTGCTGGTGGCAAGTCTAGCCATGATGTGGCTAACTATATTCAGAAAAAACTTGGGGATGCTTTGGGTTTTGAGTGCACAAATCTTACTAGAAAGGATAAGTATTTGATGTTGGCCGGGAATCAAGGGATAGTTGAGGAACATGGGAAAAGTAAAAAGATTATATCTTAGTGTGTTAGTATATTCAAGATTACCAAGGCGAGAGTTCAAGTCTTTTGATGTTTACATTAATTATTGTTTTGGATATATTAGAAATAGTTAATATTTTTATGCTTAACATTTAGTGTTTTGTAAATTTGATTTCTATCGGTTTTATTATCTTTTAAGTACTTTTCTATTTGTGTTGGCCCACTTGGTAAAGACTATTGTCTGTTAATGGGATGTCTTGGGTTCAATCCCAAGCAATACATTTGGTGTGGAGTAAGCATTGTCATTCAAAAAAAAAAAAAAAGAAAGAAATTCTATTTGTGCGATTGTATATATGTCCAACTAGCTACGCTTTAGTGACAATGTAGCGACAACATTTTAGGTGAGTCTGTTGACAACGGATTCTTGACTATTAATTATGAGATAACCTGTGAAAATATAGGCTAAGGACCGTTCTGGCAAAAATACCAATCAGGTAACAGCCATTTTTCTATGTCAAAAGTGTGAAGAAATTGAGTAGAAAACTATATAAACAGTTACTCGTATTGTTTGACCGAGACAAGATATATTTGACCGCCTCCATTTAATACACAATCGATCAATGAAGGATTTTCCTTCATTTAAGTTTGTATTTTTTCAATCGAATCTCAACGATATTCCTTAATATTTATAATTTAATCAAGACACCTGTAGTGGGGGGTTTTGGGGTATTTGTTACCTAAAAAAAGCCCCCCACGCCCCTAGACCGCCCCCATGACGTTTTTTTTTTTCAAAAAAAACCTCCGGAGCGTTCTTTTTTCCACGCATTTCGTTCAATTCTTTGGCCAATGACATGTATTCTTGTTTTTGTTTGCCCAATAACATTTTTTGAATGGTTTTTTTTATTTAATTGTCTAATACCCCTTTTTAACATAATGACTCACAATGTCCATCCCCACTACACTCATTTTAGTAAAACGCCCCATAATGCCCCATTACTGACTGGACTGTCACATGGCGCAAAACGCCCAAGGGTGTGGACATTGTTTGTGTCTTCCACTACACATGGTCTATTGGTTATAGTTTTATGTTAAATCACATTTTTATTTTATTTAATGCGCGAATCATGACAAAGTCTCAAAGGTGGTTTAGTCTCTTGTGAACAAACAATTATATATGTGATAATGTTTGATATCTTATGGACAAAGGTTGCGAAGGTAAAAACAAAGCAGAGGCAAAGACTATTTTCTTAAACTTATTTTTAGTATATTTTAGTAAAAGTGGTGGTTTGCATGATATTTACGTTTGTTGCTTTGACTACCATTGACATCACAACTTTTTTACGTATTTGATTATGAATCATGCTAAAGTTAAGATACTCACCCCAACTACCATGTCATGATTTTTTTAAAACAATTTTATAACCAAACTAGCCAAGAGCTAGAAAGAGATCAAGCGAAACATTACATGACAAGAAGAGGATTTTACAACCAATCCACCTAATTAATGTTCACCGTCCGATTTCTATTAACAAACCACAATAAGAATAATTTAAAATTTAAAATGGAATCGAAAATACATTCTTTTCTTTGATCATCATTAGCAAACACCGTGTCATTACGAAAACTTCAAATGACCCATTAAGTCGACAAAATGATCCCATGAATCATTTCTTTCTTCTGCTTAGGAAACGCTAAGGAATACATGACATTAATCAAATCTATCGGGTAAACTGATCCAGATATCTAACCATTTAAAAATGCTTAACCAAGAAGAATGTGCCACATGACACTCTCCAAACAAGTGATCCACACTCTCCTCCGCATCATTAAAAACAAGGCATACACACTAGGGACATCAATACCCCTGTCAACCAAGTACGATCAGATTGGAATATGATTTAATAAGGTACGCCATCCAAAATATTGACTTTAATGGGAATATGACAACTCCACCTTGTCTCCTCCGAACCATCAGGTAATATCATCGCATATATATGTTTTCTACTACTATTCACACTAAGACAATCGTTCACATTAAAATCCCATACCCACTTATCTCAATCTAACCCGAAAGTAATATCATTCACTACCGGAAGCAGATCATTCAATTGAACAACATGTCCTCATGATCAGGGTCGTTCCTACGTTTTCGGAGGCCCTAAACGAACTACGAAGTGAAGGCCCTTTTGTAAAAATCAAAATAAGCAAATAAAGAAGAGTAAGAGAAAACAATAAACCCTTATTCCCTAAAAAAAAATCAAATAAGCAAACAAACAAGCCCTAAATAGCAAATAAAGAAGAATAAGCCATAATTCTCAAAACAACAAATAACAATATCTAACCTCAGTGCCACATTACCAAGTTCCAAGCCAAACACAATAATAATTCGAAAAACTGAGGTGTCTGAGTAGGTCGTTCCACTGTCGTCTTAGCCAGCCACCGCCACAATATCAAATTGAATCGACAACTGAGTTGCAAAACAGCAAAATACTGAATTTAGTCGCCCTTTCAGTTTCCTTCGCAGTTCGCATCGCATGTTGTGTTGTTTACATGTCATAAGGATTGTAGGCCTTTCAATTTGGGTAACGGACTAATGGGTTGTTCCAATTGCAAGTCTTTGTAGTGGGTTGTTCAATGTATTATCTTGTAATAACTGAGCCTAGTATAAAGAAAGCACACTAAATTTTAGAGGCCTTTTAATTTGGATGGCCCTAGGCCTGGGCCTAGTGTCTAAAGCCTTTTGGGCCGGCCTTGCTCATGATTTGATGACATTATCTATCATTCGTATACCATGAGAAGACGTCTCTTAGTTAACATGTCTATTTCAAATTATAATGTTTCCTTGTTATTTCACACCATTATGTCCTACCTAATTATATAATAACATACATTTATTATACTAAGTCCTACCTAATTAAATAGTAACATACATTTATTACACTAGTATCTTTTTTTTTTCTTTTTAGTTTAAAAGGTAATCTTCAACTTTCAATTATCAAACAAAGTAGAACGTTATATCAATCTTCTTGAAAAGTCTATAGTTTATTTCAATGCCCACTTTCTTTTTTCTAAGAAAACCTAAACTTGCAAAGAGTGAAATAATCAACTTTTGTTTAAATCCATGAATATAAGCCTAGGGTACTCCTCACCTGTATTTGTGCATTGGTACTTGATGCAATATGTCAACCACTCTGATTACGAATATACTCTATATTTAATTTTTATCAGAAACGTCAAACGTGCAAGAATGACCAACGAATCATTGGCCTAGTGATATTAAGGTGTTAGAAAAGGTGTCTATTTTCAAGTGGTAAGAGTTAAACTCATGTGATAGACAGAATGTGTAAATTTAAAAGTACGTCTAAAGAGGATGTTATGAGTTAGTCGCTCTGAAAGATAAAAATACAAAAGAAACGTGTAAAGAATAATCTGGAAATTTTAATTTATTTAATTTCCAAAAGAATTTTAATCATCCTAAAACCTCTAAACCCAATTTTGGTGGAATATTAAAAACCAGGGGAAGTAAACTCAGGTGGGTGCGATGGCAATTGTTGTTAAAATCTAAAAAGGCTGGGGGGATGGGTGTAGGAAGTATCCAACATTTCAATTATGCTATGCTTGTTAAATGGTGGTGGAGGTTCAAGGCTGAACCAAATCAACTTTGGGCGCAAGTTGTGGCTTCGATTCATTGCGGTTATAATATTACCTCTCCGGCCCCTTTATTCCCTCTAAAAGGATCGATCCCTGGCGTTTGGAAGGATGTGGGGTCGGTGGAAGTGGCCTTGAGGAAAGCGGGTATATTTATCTCAGATTATTTAGTTGAGGTGGATGGAGTGTGGAAATGGCGAAGCGACCCATTCGGCTCCTTTTCAGTTAAACAGGTTCGTGCGGATATTGAGTCAGCCGTTGTAGAGGCCGGTGATTCCGATTTGGTTTTTGAATGGAATAACTGGGTGACCCCGAAGGCGAACTATCTCTTGTGGAGGGCTCTGCTTGGTAAAATTGCCTCCAAAGTGGGGTTGGTTCATCGGGGCATTGCCCTCGCCGATACAGTTTGCTCTCGTTGCGGGATTGCGGAGGAGGATCCCGACCACATCTTTATAAACTGTCTTTGGTCGCGCTGCATTTGGTGGAATATCATGGCCTGGATCAGAATAAAGTTTCCTTTGGATGTCAGCAACCTCAAGGACCTCTTCTCATACATAAAGTCGAACCCGGGGGGAAGAGTTTGGAAAAGATGTGTCAATCTGATCGCTTCCGCAACGGTTTGGTGTATTTGGAAAGCTAGAAACAAGAAAGTTTTCGAAGGCATTTTCATTCCGGTTTCTTCGGTGGTCGACCAGATAAAGGAGGAGAGCTTCGGTTGGGCTTGCTCGCGGTCATCCTTGAGGAGGCCGGTTTGGGGTAATTGGAAGTCTTTTGATGTAATCGGCTTGTTGTAGGGTGTTCCCTGTTTTTCCGTTGTTTGTTTTCTGTGTTTTTGTTTTTCCCAGCTCCTTGCTGGCTCTTTATATTTATATATAAAGTGTTTTTTGCAGTTCAAAAAAAAAAACCAGGGGCACACAATAAAGCCCAAATCTAAACTTATAACCATTGGCACACATTAATCAAGGGGCGGCTCCCCTTAACCTTGTCTACTAGGGTATTTATGATACGCTTTTAAAGGTTTTACTAAACTTTTTAGGTTGAATCATCATTTTCTTCGGTCAAACAAGACCATGCGTACTCGTTACAAATCGGCCCTTTTTTTTAACAAAACGCCCCACCACGCCCCTGTTGCCGTCCCCGTGGGCGTTTTTGTACCCAAAATCAGTTGGAGCGTTTTTATTTCTACGCCGAATCTATGTTTCAATTAGCCAATGACTGTTGCCAACGGCTATATTTTTTTTTAATTTAACCTTTATATAAATACTATCACATCCTCGTCCATTTTATACAAATCAAAATAAAAAAAAAAAAAAAAACTCTTTCACCCACAACTTCAAACATCAAAATTTTATACAAACTTCACCCATTTTATAAAAAATGGATTCCTCCACCTCTTCATCGTCTATTGCAAATTATTACTACAAAAAAAATTTAGCGGATGAGGGTGACTCGACCGATGAGGAGGTCGAGCAAGAGGCGGTTACCAGTGCGTGCGAACTAGCGGCTCGTTATATGAAACATTGTAGCGAGCCTCAACGTGAAATTGTACCAAGAGAATATATTCAACGAGACCGACAAGCGGCAAACGACCGGTATCATTATTTATGTAATTTTTATTTAATTACTAGAATATTATTTGTTTTAAAAATTAAAAAAAATTGGGTAATTATGGAAGTGCCACGTGTCGAACAATGCCCAAGGGTGGGGCATTATCCCACTACGCCCATTTCTTCAAAACGCTCCTTTGCTGACAAGGATGACACGTGGCGAACAACGCCCAAGGGTGGGACATTATTCATCAAAACCACTACACATGGTCTAAGAAAATAAATTTATCGCATAACTGAATCCAAACCAAACGGTATGAAAGGTTTCGTTTTATGGTTTAAAATTTATTGTGTCTTTGTAATAACAGTAACAATAATAAAAGTAAAACCATAACAACTTGCTATGTAATGGTTACAAAAGTAATCATAGAACCAATATCAAAAGGGTGGTAATTAACAACGATGCAGCCGACACTCTAGCAAATAGAAATATCGGCTCTAGTAACATGGTATGCCCAGTATGTTATATGATATGGGCAATCATCGCAACATGGTGCAAGTTTTCCACTATCTACGCATTTCTCCTATCATAAGAATTTGCAAGTTGATGTCTATGGAGATCAAGGAATGATAAGGTGTTTTCCAACAAAATCCTCACAAGAGTCACAACCAATGATGATCGAAGACACCTAGACTCTTGGATTTTTATGGATAAAGAATCGAGCAATAATGAAGAACTTGGAGTGGTCACAGTAGTGTAATTTTTTCGTGTTTTCTAATTTATTGTTCGTTGGGTTTTTTTTTCACCAGTAGCTACTCGCTAACGGTTGGACCTATATTTGTACTCTCTGGTAATAAAACATCCTTCGTTCAGAAAAAAAAAACTAACTTCATAATGTTTTATCCCAAGCCATTTTTTACTTAGTTTCGGGCACCAAACATATCTCCATTAATGTACAACCATATTCATAATTTTTTTGTCAATTTATAATATAATTTATTTCACATGCCAAACAAATATCCATTTAATGCACAACCAAAATTTATGATTTGTGTATATGATTGGAGTTATTTAAAAATTTATATGAATGGTTTGCATGGTATGTTATGGTTTTTGGTCCCAACTTTTCATAACTGTGGGGTTGACAGTTATTGTTTGTTGACAAACACAGATGATTCTTGGCGCTTAAAGATTCTAAAATATTGTGGGGTTCATCGTTATTTTCTAACGTAGAATTTGCGAACGAATAAAAAAACATCAATAATTTTCTAACGTTAACTGGCAGGGTATGGTAATAAAAACATGTACTAACGAGATTTGCGAACGAAGATCGACAATTTTCTCACGAGATTTGTTAATTGATAGAAACAAACGGAGGTAACAACTCACCAACAAGATTTGTGATTTTTCGGGGACCTCTAGGTCTCCGGTTGAGTCATTATATACCATGAACTCCAAAATCTACCATAGCCAATTAAGGCTTGTTTGACTAAGCTTATTTAACTCAAAAATGACTTTTTGTTAAAATGACTTATTGACTTATGACTTTTTTAAAAGGAGTCTTTAAAAAAGTGTTTGAATTAGCTTATTGGGTGGGAAAAACCAAAATTACTAAAAAGGACATTCTTCATATTGAAAAGTTGTTTGGTAGGGGGTAAAAAAGTTGTTTGGTAGTGGGTGAATTTGTAATTGTGTTGAAAAACTCTAAAAAGTAACAAATTTCTGACTTTTCAAAAATGACTTTTACTCCCTATTGAAAAGTTGTTTTGAAAAGGACTTTTCAATTAGCCAAACAATATTTTAACTTATTGACTTTTTGAAAAAAAAAGACAATAAGTCAATAAGTTGGTTCAAAAAGCTTAGCCAAACATGCCCTTAATGTAAAGTGTTTTTTATTGAGCCCATGTCCAAAAAGAGTCTTTTATCTTTTAGAGTAAACTGCCAAAATGGTCCCTGACATTTGGTCACTTTTGCAACTTTAGTTCAAAACTCAAACCTTTTGAATCTGGGTCCCTGTGGTTTCAATTTTGTTGCCATTTTCATCCAAAATAAAAATCTGGTCAGATTTTTTAGTTAACATCCAACTATTTTTTCTTTTTCCTCACTTTAAATGAAGAACAAAATGGTCTTTTAACGTTTTATTATAACAAATTAAAAAAATCTTACCATATTGCCCTTCACTAAAAGGGATGAAAAAGACAAAAAATGTTGGATGTTAATTGAAAAATATGATCAGCTTTTGCTTTTGGATGAAAATGACAACAAAATTAGAACCACAGGGACCTAAATTCAAAAGGTTTGAGTTTTAGACTAAATTGGCAAAAATGACCAAACCTCAGGGACCATTTTGGCAGTTACTCATTTCTTATTATGTCATGGTCCACTTCATACTTTAAAGTAGGATTTTGGTCTAAATCGTTATCATCATCATACTCAGTAAATCTTATCAATAGCAAAGCTAAGGTAGGGTCTGAGTAGGGTAAGATGTAGACAGTCTTACCTCTACCCCATAGGAATAGAGAGACTGCTTCCAATGAGACCCCCGGCTTGATGGTAGTTTTGCATCAAGCTAGACATAAGGCATATAACACTCGGCAATTAAGACAAAGGCCAATTAGTGCATGTACTCCCTTGTCTTTCGGCTATCAACGTCATCACATGATGCATGATTAACCATCCCCTCTTTTAACATTATTTTCACGAAATTAGTAAAATAACGTTAAAATTAGTGCACTTTCATCCCCCCCCCCCAGCACCCACACATATATACACATATATACATTATATGCGCATACCGCAAGCTGGACGTAGGATTTTGGTCTAAACCAAAATCCAAATCATCCGGCACGCTTTGTTTATTTTTTAGGTCTCAACCAAAAAAAAATGTTCACATCCCCACTACACCCATTTTAGAAAAACACCTCATAATGCCTCATTGCTTACTAGACTGTTACATAGTATAAAACGCCCAAGAGTTGAGGCATTATTCATGTGTACCAATACACATCGTCTAAGTGTTTTTATATTCTGAATTTACCGTCACTGATCATTTGAGTGAGATGTCAGATCCTACCGACCCTTTTTTAAAAAAGTAAATAATTTTGTTAAATGAATAAATCAATATTTTAAAATTACCATTTAGAGTGTAAGTTAACTAAAAATCACATTTTTTACTCTTTTTTTTTTTTTTTTGAAAATTAAACTTCAAAAAACAACAACCTCCGACCTAAACGGGCAAAAGGCCAAACACAAACAGCTCCCTCGACCCAAACAGGCAAAGGGAAAAACACTTACAACATATACATAGGGTATTTACACCAATCCTTCCAACTAATATATTTACATAAAGACCTATTTTTAATCCAAACATAACCCCTTGACTTTATTTCTGCAACTATCTCTTGTGGGCTTCTCCTATTCTCTTTGAATACTACCTCGTTTCTGCCTTTCCATATACGCCACACTGGAATAATAATCAAACCGAGCATAATCTTTTTAGCTTTTTCCCCAAAAGACAGGTATTATGGATTTCTAATAAATCTTTGAAGGCGAAGGCGAAGATCGGGGGAATTTTACACCAAGCGCTAACTGCCGCCCAAACCCGAGAAGCTACCGAGCATGCCGTAAAAAGATGATCCGCCGATTTCTCGTACTCTTCACAGAAATGACACATAACTGACGCAATATCAACATTTCTTCTTTTCAGGTTAACTCTTGTCGCAAGCCTATCTAAATTGCCTCTCCAAGCCATTATGTTACATTTTAACAGAATCCATTTGCACCATTCAAAGTTAGGAAGAAAACTATTCCCCCTCTCCACTATGAGCGACTTTTTCACTGACCCCACTGAAAACCCCTTTTGATTTTCCGTGTTCCAATACCACGAATCCATATCGTTGGACAGTCTCACCATATTGATGAATTCTTTACATTCCTGCCATTCCTTAAGCTCGATGTCTGTCTCTGGTTGTCTAATCCAATTCCACGAGTAGCCATCAATATCTTGACCAGCATTCAATCTGTCCGCCACTCTGCAAGATTTAAACCTTTCCAAAACAAACCAATGTTTCCAAAAAAGGAAATTCGCCAATCCAGGTGTCTAGCCAAAACCGCAAATCGTTCTCGTTCCCCACTTTACCCATAATCATCATGTTTAAATCAGATATAGTTTTAACAATGTTATTCCAACATCCAACGATGTTAATCACATTTTTAACTATCTAATATAAACTAAAAGTCACATTTTTAATGTAACCATTCATCATTCCAACCATATAATTTAACTAAAAATTATATTTTTTTAATTTATTTTTCACTTTAAAAAGAATAATATATCTCATTCTCCATGTTTATCTCATTTCAGTTAAATAAATACTTCTTTATTTTTTACTTATTTTTCTCTTTCTTTGAGGGCTTAAATTTAGGTGATAAATAGTAAGAAACAAATTTAGGGAATGGTTTGTTTCCCGTTAAAAATATGGTGGATGCATATGAGGATAAGTGATGAGATATAGATGTGTTTTCTATGTTTTTGTCATCTTCTCTTAAATTTAAGAATGGGGATGAGATCCCTTCCCAACCAAACAATTTAACCAAAAACTATATTTTTCCTGAATTTGATTCTCATTTCTTGAAAAAATGAAAAGTGTTGGTGCACTACGTCTATTGACTTCGTCTTGTATCATATAATAGGATAGGATAGGTTAGAATAACCAGTGCACGAGGTTCGAGAAACGAGAAGTGGTAAATTAGCATGTTGGATCGCTTATGTGAACAATGTCCATAAAAGCGACTCACACTATCATGCTGGACCGCTTATATGAACATTGTTCATATAAGCGAACCACATTAACTTGTCTGGATCGCTTTTATGGCAGTCCGTATAAGCGGTTCCAGTACTCTATAAATAGGTGCATGGTTGTTTCATTTGTAACGGCTTGGAACTTGTAACGAAGTGCTGCCGAATTGCTTCCAGGTTGTAAACATTATCAGAATCAATAAAGTGAAGCATTATATTTAGTTTGAGCATCTAATTCACTGATTCCGCCTTTGAATTAGAGAAACTACTCTTCTGATCGACTCATTCAGGGTAAACGACGATCCAACAAGTGGTATCAGAGCTCAGGAAGAAGAGTTCAGCTCAAATTTGATCCGTTTTCTGTCTTCTACACCTTCTTTTTCGATTTAAACAAGTTTCCACGGTTAAAATCGTACGAATTTTTCACAGGACGTGTATTACTGGACAATAACAAACCCTAGAAAGTTTTAGATTGAAATTCGGACTAAAAATGGGTAAAACAGGCTAAAAACTAAGGATCGCTTTTTCGAACTTCCAGGATCGCTCGAAAAGAAGTTGTTTGAACTGCTCATTTGTTCAGTTTTGCATCTGGACCGCTCCAAAACTGCCTTGAACCGCTCGAGTGTACATCTCTGGATCGCTCGAGTGTATATTCCTGGATCGCTCGAACGATCATAGCCTGGGCCGCTCATTCGTACATTATTTCATCTGGACCGCTCCAAAATAAGTTTGGTCCGCTCATCTGAACATTTCCTGGTCCGCTCGAGTGACACTTTCTGGACCGCTTGAGTGACAAGTCCTGGTTCGCTTATTTGGTCCAATCCAGATTCGCTCATTTGTCAAAGTTTTTGGTCCGCTTATTTGGCCATTCTGATTTCGCTCATACGATCAATCTGATTTCGTTCAAGTGTCAAGATTATTTCACGACAATCGAGTATTAGTATATTTCAAAATTACTTGATATTGTTTGAACTGATTTAAGTTTGTTTGTTTGCTTCCAGGTTATTGATTTTCAGGAGATCAAAAATGTCGAACAACGGTGAAGAATTCTACAATACTTTCTACAACGCGTTTACGACTGAATCGTCTGATAGAAGAGCTGAGTTGAAAGAATATTAAAAAGAGATTTCGGATAATCTGAAGTTCGAAAACATGTACGGAAGTCAACAAAAGCCACCAAAATTGATGAAAGTTGAAGATTATAATTGGTGGAAAAACAGGTTTGAAGGATGGGTGAAAGCTTTCGCTCCTGAAAGCTGGTTAAAGTTAGTAACTGAATATCAAGCACCAGAGAAAGCAGAGGGAGAGTTAATAGAGGAGAAAGATTTTACAGAAAAAGATGTAAAGAATGTTGTTGCTAAATACAGAATGATAACTTTGATTAAACAGTCAGTGAGAGAGGATATTATTTCATTGCTTGAACAAGAAAAACGTCAAAGAAATTGTGGGAAGCATTGGAGAGAAAGTGTGTTGGGAGTAACGAGATTGTAAAAAACAAGAAGAAATTGTTGCGTAAAGAGTTTGAAGTGTTCAATTGCATGAAAAATGAATCTGTTTGTAAGATGTTAGAGAGATTTGGACATCTGAAAATGGAATTGGTTAGATATAAAATTGAATATTCTGAAGAATTGATGGTGGATAAATTGTTTGATGCATTGCCAAATGATCAAGATTGGCAATATTTTGCTCTTATGCTGAAGAATACAATCAAGCCAGATGATCTAAAGGTTGACTTGCTGATTGAGAGGCTTGAAAGCCATGAATTGGAGTTAAAGAGATCTAAAGTCAACAGTCCAGCGTATCAGCAGAATGTAGAGATTTATTACAGAGGAAATGTACCAAATGCTGGTTCTCCAGAAACAGCATTTTCTGCTGAAAGTTCGAAATCAGTCAACAATGAAAGTCTTCACAGTGGTTTTCACAGTGGTTCTTCTTCAAACACTTCAGATCAAACTGCTTCAAAGAATGTATTTCAGTGTAATATCGCAATCGATTTAAAGAATGGGCAGAACTTCAGTGAAGAATCAACAAAACAACAGATGGTTTTCTTAGCATCTGTATTGGAATCGTATGAAGGCCTCGTTGCAGGGAAGATTGGAAATACCAATTTGACAAAAGAAGAGTATGATCAAGTAGACCCCGAAGAGATGGAACTGATGGATATCAGATGGTGCATGGCCAGTGCAGTTCGTCGAGCACAACGGTTCATGGAAATTACGGGGAGGAAGTCAATTGGAGGGCCATCTACTAAACTGGGTTTTGACAAATCCAAAGTGACATGTTTTAAATGCAAACAAAAAGGTCACTTCAAGCGCGAGTGCAGAAATTCGTATGTTGCTGAAGATTCTGAAAATCCGTTCAACGAAGACTATTACAAGAAAGCGATTTATCATCAAAATAAGTCTGAACCACCAAGGTTGAAACAGCAGGAAGAAAAATCAAGGGCTCTAGCAGTCATTTATGATGATGAAGGCTATGACTGGAGCAAAGAAGTTCTTCCAGAACAGGATGCTGTTGGTTATGCATTCGTGGCAAAAGATGATCATGATACATGGTGGAGAAGAGACAGTGCAAGATGGGAGATTGGCAAACTGTATGAACCATTTCAAGAAGCACAGAGAGCCAAGAGATGGAATGAAGAGTTGGAGTGTTACTTGGATCCACAGGGGAATCCAGTGGTAGATCCGTCAAAAGTTGATTTTGATGCTGTAACCAATGTGTTTCCAAGTGAGCGTACTTTCAACACGAAAAGGCTTTCTGATAGCAGCTATCTGCCAGAGTTGATGAACAAGTTGAGAGAAGTCTTTGAAACGAGTCTACCGAAGGTGGTAGAGATGAAGAAGAGAAAAGAAGAAGAGTTGAAGAAGGTGATTGAAGAAGTAAAGACTGTTGCAAAGCTTGCTGGTGAAGAGAATCAAAAAGCTGAGGAAGAACAAAAGCCGAAAGAGATGGAAGAAAAAGTTGAGAAGATACAGGAGACAAAGGAAGCTGAGCACGCTGAAGTTTCAATCACTGAGGTAATAAAATCTTCTGGTTTATCAAATGTTGAATTGGTTGTAGAAAAGGAAAACAAGTGCAGGAATTGCATTGAAAAGTGCAAAGCCTGTATTGAAAAAGAAGAAATAATCAGAACAAAAGATAATGAAATGAACAAACTTGAAAATGCGTTAAAACTGAAATGTAAAGAAAGGATTGACACAAAGCAAAGCTTAAAATTAAAAGTTGAGAAATTAACACAGAAATGTCATGATTTTGAAAAAGAAAATAAGGTTTTGAAAGAAAAATGTGACACAAAATGTGTTGATTGCATTGAGAAAGAATCTAACTTTCTAGAGTTACAAAAACAGTATGATTCTTTAAAATGGTCAAGTCAGAAAGTACAAGAAGCTTATGATACTTTGAAGAGCCAAGTCAAAAGTTTTGATCAGAGATTGTCTGAAACTTTAACAACCAAAGAATTGTATGAAAGACAGTTTAAAGAAAAACAAATTGAATTAAACAAGCGTGTTGATGAAATTGCTAATCTTAAACAAGTCTTGGCTGAAAAAGAAAAGATTGTTACAAAACTTCAAAGTTATCATAACTCTTCGTACATTCTCGAACGTATTTTCAATATCACACCAGATGACAAAGATACTAATAATTGTAAAAAGGGTATTGGTTCAGAGTTTCATCAGGTACCACCACCATTGAGGGACAATTATACTTTTTATGATGAGGAAAAGGTGGCAAAGGGTTTGAACATAGTTGACCAATTACCTGAAAGTATCGATGTGACTTACACCAAATCTGATGATGCTGATGATTCAGAGGTGGTATGTAAGGTGGGTAATAGTGTTTTGAAAGGAAAGTCTGAATCACAGGATGAAGATGAAGGAAATCTTTATGATGGATATCTGAAAGACACGAAATCTGAGAAGAATTTGAATGATGATTCAAAAGGATTGGTTTATACCATGATTGGATCGGACAAACTATTCTTGGATGTGGTTTTCCCGATTCAGAATGTGATTTTAGAGAAAATTGACAAAGTTTTTAAGATGGTTGAAATTGAGAAGTCTGAAATGTCGAAGTTTGCTGGTAAAGGTTTCAAAGGGTCTTCTAACAAACCTGGTTCTAAGAAGAAAAATATGAAGTCTGGTTTGGGGTATAAGAAGAAACATAATCAAAACAGAACTGAAAGGTCCAATTTTCAGACAAAAATGAATTTTGTTCAAGGAAAAAGTTTCACCGAAGAAGAAAAATTCAAAATTGGAAAACAATCTAATGCAGAGTTTGATGATATGAAAAAGAAACAACAACAGGCAAACGATGTTTCAAAGAAAGTATGTTTTAAATGTGATCAAATTGGACATGTTGCACGAAAGTGTCCAAATCCAAAGTCTGTTGATGTTGAGACACAGAAATCTGAGAGTGTGAAACCGCGGTCAACCAGATTTGATTCAAGACAAACTTGGCGGTATACAACAAACAAGTTTGCCTCAAATCAAAATTGGAAATCAAACCCGAACAGGTTTAATTCTAGACAGACCTGGAATTCTCACACACCCAGAATGAGAACATCATGGAGTCGGAAAACATCGGTTGGTGTAAAAAAACCTCAAAAGATTTGGAAACCTAAAAATGTTGTTCAAACTCAAAAGGTTCAGAAAGAAACAAATTTTTACAAAAGAGGTACTCCAGGAGGTCAAGTGTGGTCTGTTAAGAAAAGTGTTGAGTTGATGAAAGATGAGAAACAGAAACAAAGTTGGAAACCAAAAACTGATACAATAAGTTCAACTTCTGAGGAGAAAACGTCTGAGTATTCAGATGTGGTTGTCTATGATGCAAATTTTCCACCGCTCAAGGCTAAAAACTTTAAAATTCAGGTTGCTAGAATCAAGGTTACACCTAAGGCTGCTGAGGCCTGGGTGGACACCATGTTTGATTAAGTGGTTGGAATTGCCGGAGCTTCCTGGATTGCGAAGCATGAATCGGCATTTATCTTTATTGATTGAAATTTTTATGACAAATTGTTTGCGTATTTGATAAGGTTTAAATGTGCAGGTGATAATTGCTGATGAATATTGTGAGAGTATTGCACAGGAAGAGGTTGAAGATCCCTGGTTTTGGTCAGACAGGGAGTTTGTTTGTTGTTTTGTATAAGTTTGTGTTGTGTTTGATGATTGCTGTTTGTTTGTTGGTTGTTTGTTTGTTCGGTTGATGATTGTGATGTTTGATATTAGTCTACTTTGAATAAGTGGTGATGGACTATGCCGAAACCCTCACAGCGGAACAAACATGATTACTCACAAGTTGAAGAACGGTTTTCTAACTGTCAAAATCAATGGGTTGTAAATCATGGGGGTACTTGATGTTATATTTTCTGCAAAACAGAGCATGAGAAGCAGAAAATGGATGGCGAGACAAAGCTATCAGTATCGGTTTGTCAAATTTCTTTAATGGTTTTGCATTTTAGGGGGAGAAAAATATTGTTAGAAAATACAAAAACATTAGAAAATTTGAAAAAGCCAAAAACATGATAAAATCAAAAATTTGAGTTTTGCGTAAAAAGAGGAAATGATTGTACATCTGTAGACAGTTACAGTATGCTAAAGAAATGTAATGATTAAATAGCATTAAGCAGTCTCACAAATGATATGCCGATAGGTTTTTATACATTTAGTAAGCTTTTTCGGGATATAAACCTAAATTCAAACTTACTTATTTTGTGGGGAACACTACTTGGATATATAGGTAACCCCTGAAATCTCGTTTGAAAGGTCTCGTATTCTGATATACTAGGTGTTTATACTCTATGATGTCTGGGGTATTATTCCGGGACTTCTGCTGAACGGTAGTTCTGACCTAGTCCCTGGCTAATACTTTATCCTGAAATGCTTGAAATATAGCATAAAGCCCTCAGCTGATTAGACAATAAAATTGATAATCATCTGTTGTAGCTGAAAAGATCCTCTAAAGGGGACATACTGCAAAGTCGAAACTGATATCTCTCTGCTGAATGGAAGTTCTGACCTGAGATCCCTCAGTTCTCGCATTTAACCCTAATTTATGTACAGACATCATTGTAGTATTCTTACCTGTAAGACTGAATATTGGGATTCTGGATACGGGAGTATATTCAAGAGGTGGGACACATGAATGAGTTTAAGTCTTAAAACATCTAAATCGTATCCTGAATCAGTTGAAATTTGTATGAAAATTTAAATGGATCAGTATATCGACAATCTAAGTGAATTGTTTAATTCTGAATATGATTTAAAGCTTAACGGTACTTGTGACTTGTCAAAAACTGATATGATCCTCTGACGCATACTCAAACAAAAATATTGTTTGTAAATATGTTTGTATATATTTCTTTACTGCTTTATATTTTCAGAAAATACAAAAAGATTTTGATTTCTGCGTTATTTTCGATAAACCGATGTCTGAGTTGCTGAGTTTCAAAATCTAAGTATGCTGATTGTGTTTCTGAAAACAAAACGAGTTCATTAATTTGGAACTTGAAATTTTTAGAAAACTTCAAAAACAGGTTGTGAATATTTTCAAGGTCATTAATTTGAACTTGAATGATAATCTGTGGGGGAGTGTTTTAGAAAGTTGTATAGTGCCAGTTTACGGTTATTGGTTGATGAGTTTAAAATGTTGTTACTTATCATTTGTATGAGTGATTACAGGAAAGAACCAGATTATGATCCCGAAGAGCCGAGTCTAAGGGGGAGTCTGAAGATAAGTTGTAAGTGAGGAAGAGCTTGTAGCTGAAAAGCAAGGTGATGATCTCTAAAAGCACGGAAGCTTGATGAGAGGGGGAGCCTACTGATGATGAAGTTGGCAAAGATGATCAAGACTGAAGAGGTGGTATAACAGAGAATGTTCACTGAAGACTTCGTCAATATCCGAGGGGGAGTCTGTTGGTGCACTACGTCTATTGACTTCGTCTTGTATCATATAATAGGATAGGATAGGTTAGAATAACCAGTGCACGAGGTTCGAGAAACGAGAAGTGGTAAATTAGCATGTTGGATCGCTTATGTGAACAATGTCCATAAAAGTGACTCACACTATCATGCTGGACCGCTTATATGAACATTGTTCATATAAGCGAACCACATTAACTTGTCTGGATCGCTTTTATGGCAGTCCGTATAAGCGGTTCCAGTACTCTATAAATAGGTGCATGGTTGTTTCATTTGTAACGGCTTGGAACTTGTAACGAAGTGCTGCTGAATTGCTTCCAGGTTGTAAACATTATCAGAATCAATAAAGTGAAGCATTATATTTAGTTTGAGCATCTAATTCACTGATTCCGCCTTTGAATTAGAGAAACTACTCTTCTGATCGACTCATTCAGGGTCAACGACGATCCAACAAAAAACTCATACTTTACATTCTCCATGTTTATCATCACCATCAATAAATTTCACCAATAACAAAGTTAAGGTAAGGTATGAAGAGGGTAAGATGTAGACAGCCTTACCTCTATCCCATAGGACTAGAAAGGCTGCTTCTAGTGAGACCCCCGGCTCTATAGTAGTTTTGCATCAAGCCTTGGACATAAGGCGCATAACTCTCGGCAAAAAGGCCGATTAGTGCATATACCCCCTTGTCTTTTGACTATGAACGACACTACATGGTGCATGATTAACCGTCCCCTGCTTTTAACGTTATTTTCACGAAAGTAGTAAAATAACGTTAAAAAGTAGTGCAATTTCACTTTCTCCATGTCTATGTATATTTAATTAAAGAGTAATTATTGTTTTTCTTCCATGTGGTTTGTCAAAAATCACCATTTCAGTCCATTAGTTTAAAAATTGCGATTTCAGTCCCTGTGGTTTCACTTTCGTAACCATTTCAGTCCATTATTCTGTTAAGTACAGAGACTGAAATGGTTACGAGATGGACTGAAATGGTTACGAAAGTGAAACCACAGGGACTGAAATCGTAATTTTTAAACTAATGGACTGAAATAGTGATTTTTGACAAACCACATGGACGAAAACAGTAATTAACTCTTAATTAAATAATAAAATTTTATTGTTCTTTTATTATTTTTTTCTTTCTTCAACTTGCATACACTAATAAAAATATTAAAAATAGAGATGAAGGATGAAAGTGAGAATCAAATTTGAAGGCTTAAATTGTTTTCCTATAAAAAGAAGATGAGGGATGGAGATGGAGGATGGGATATGGTGCCTCTAGATGTAGAAGTTTTTTTATATGTTTTGTGGTCATTTTCCTATAAATTTAGAAATGGGGTTGGTCATTGGTGGATGGATGGAAATGCTCTTAACACCATGTGTTATTTTATTTTGTTTAGTTTTCCGTAGCATTTTTTCTCTTATTTGCTTACATGCCCCATTTTTGGTAAAGGAAAAGAATAAAAATGAGATGCAATAAACTTCAAAATTACATTAAATATTTGATAATCTTCATGATTTCACACCATATCTTTCTTCTTTTTGACTTTTGTAAAGATGAATCTTATAACATATATATCAAATAAAAAATAAAAAAATAAAGTTGTGTAACGGCCCTAAACAACTATAACAACCTGAGTAATGAATCTTGGTTTGTTTATCACCTATTAAAATGAATGTCAATTCCAGGAAGAAAAAAAAACAATAACAAGAATTTCCGGACAATTTTCCGGTTCTCTCTACTTAAATCCTCTGTCAAAAACATCTACAGCGAAGAACAAGCATGTTATGTGGAACAAAAAACTCAAAACTATAGAATCTCTTTATGATCAAAGATCAAAGGATTTACCGAGTGTTCAACAAGAAATCTTTATGGAATGTCATCTGGGTCGTTTAAGAATCTCTTCGTTTAGAAGTTTTGTTAGCGCTTGTTGATCGCTCAAAACACTCAATATCGTGGTTAACTCCTCCAAATTCGCCTTTTTTAACAGGCCCGAGATAATAGGATCACTGACTGTAGTCAAACCGTTGTTTTTGGTGGCATCGGGAATGTTTAGTTCCTGAATCTTTAATAAGTGGGATTGAGAGTGTATAGGGTGTGATTCCCAGTACTCGGTGCATACCCGATTCCTATCCACCGACTGAATACCCTATGAATATGAATCATCTTGTTAAGATGCATTTTACCATATACATTTCTAGAAGCGGAACTGATTATTGTGCAAGTTTACCTGCGAGATTGAAGGTGATGTAAACCCGAACATTTCCATGCCGTCAAGACTTCCGGGTGGCTGCAAAGGAGGAAGATTCGGTTTCTTCAACTTATGTTGCTTTGAAATCTCGTGATTAACTCTCTCTCTAACCATTTCCCAACATCTTATTGCCGATAAATGAATGAATACTTCAGTTGGATCCTTCTCCAATGAAACCTACGGAAAAAACAAGTGCGTTTATTATTCTTATCATCGTTTGAGGTTCATCCTGTAATGCATAATGCACAGGCAGAACAAAATTCCTAGTTTAACGAGACGTTTTCGGATTACCATGAAAAGAGGCCTATTCTTTCCCGCATCGATAATTTCTGATATGTAGTAGCACGTATCCGTGGGATCTAAAACGTTTATATACTTAACCCGACTCCTAAAACCTGCAACAAGACCAAATTCTCAAATGCGAATCCTTACGGAATACAACATAGCTACTGATGGTATAAGTGCTACAGGGTGATGTGTATTTTACTGTACCTTTAGGGTAAATGGCACGACTGTCGCACCATAACTTTCCCGACTGAACCACACCAAACTCTAACGGCTCAACGTTGCAGTTTATCCGTCTGACCACTTTTGCAATTCGAGGACCTTTTTGTCTTTGGACTCTATCCGGGTTGGTTTGTGCGTTGTTTCCTGATTTTGAATTTGCATATAAACCAATAATTATAGTTTTATCCTTGTTTTCGGGTATTTGCTGCAACACCCCTTCTGCAGTTTCCCCACTTAAGTTACTAGAACCTTTTGTAATCGATAAATCCTGCGACTTGTTAGGGCCCGCATTTTTCGATGAAACTTCTTTTACTTGATCATCACTTCTGGTGGCTTGATTAAGTGGTTTTGATGAGTCATCAGCCTCGTCATCACTAAGCAGCACGACATCTTTGTGTGAAGATTCATGTGTCAATGTTGAATTTTTTGACTTTGCGAGGTCTTGACCCGTTTCTTGTCCTTTTTGCACTTTGGTTGTTGATTCAGAAACCGAACACTGTTCTTTGTTATCTTTAGATACATACGAAGATAGAGAAAGTCCGAGATCAAGTTTCGCCCATCGGTAAATAGCACTCAATTTGCCCTCCAAAGCTTCAACCAAAATCGCTAAATCTTTGATGTCGTAACGAAGAAGGAAAAACTTTGCACCCATAGCACAAGAACAAAACTGTTTCGCATGATTTAAGCATGAGTATTTATCCGGTGAACAATGGTGACAACCCGCAGCCGATAGATGCAAGTCGAAATAGCAAACACTGCATTCTCTCTCTCTTGTCGCATCGAAATTTGCCTCCATTTTCAACGCATGCGACGTGTTGCACAAGAAATCCCTCCTCACCCGCTCAATTTCCACACGAGCCTACAAGAGCCAAAGAAGAAAACATCATTTGAAAGGGTTTATATGAACAGTTTCTTAATATCTTTATTAAATATTAATTACCTTGAGTGTTTGGGATAGGATCCCATCTTTCCCACAAACGTCCTTCCATCGTAAGTTATCGGGTGTGTTTTTTCTAAGCAAATTCATTTCCCAAAGAGCTTTTACAGCATCTCTTGCAGCTCCAAGCAACAATTTATCATGAGAAATTGAAGTTTTTCGGGCCTGCTCACGATACAACTCAATGGCATTATGACCATGAGGTAACCAATCAACGGGTGCCACATTCACAGCCTCTGCGCAGTTGAACCCGCAGTTGAATCCCGAATGATATGCTCGAGGAAACGTCAGAATGAACTCTCCGGGATTCTGAACGCACCGATAAACAGGAACCCCTTCTGATTTCAGTATCGATGGTGAAAGTTGGGTGACCTGAATTACAGATAACATGTTCATTTACGTTATTCGATTCAAACATTCATATCAAACGACATATTTCTCACCAGTTTGTGAAGCAAGTCGGGTTGTTCAGCGAAAAGATTCGGTAAATGTTTTCTCATTGCTGCTTCCAATTTGATGGCATCTTTCCCGGGTACAGCATACCACATCTTCGGAGCACCGAAATGCATGTAATTCATGGAATATAAGTGATGATCTTCAACATGCTGTAAATTTAAATAAGATTTGAGAAGAAAGTGATGCCATGAAAAACAATTAAATACTATAACATCCATAAGCACATAAAAGTTAGGAAAAATTACAAGTTTTGTCCTTTATCTTTATACCACTTTTCAGGCGGTGTCCTTTTTAACGAATGTTGACAGGCGCTGTCCTTTACTAGGTATTTTGTTGCAAGTTTAGTCCTTTACACCCAACCCAGTTAAAAATCATGTTAATTGTTGGGTGTAAAGGACTAAACTTGCAACAAAATACCTAGGTAAAGGACTAAACTTGCAACAAAATACCTAGTAAAGGACAGTGTCTGTCAACAATTAACAGGGTTTTTTAACTGGGTTGGGTGTAAAGGACTAAACTTGCAACAAAATACCTAGTAAAGAACACCGTCTGTCAACAATTAACAGGGTTTTTTAACTGGGTTGGGTGTAAAGGACTAAACTTGCAACAAAATACCTAGTAAAGGACACCAGACACCGCCTGAAAAGTGGTATAAAGATAAAGGACAAAACTTGTAATTTTCCTAAAAGTTAAAAAAAAATAATAATATAGAAAGCAAGATCTACTTACCCAACAGAAAGATGAAAAGCACATTCCGACATACAACCATGGCACAAGAACACCCGATATATCACCGCTCTCGTAAGAGAGTAACGACCCCGGAAGCCTCGGGAAGTTATTCAAATTCCAACCGGATCTAATGTACTTCTCATCTGACGCTGACACCTGGCACGCCTCTTTTGGAAACCCGCTGCCAAATGTACCAGTTTCCAAGTCAGCACCATAGAGCACCTACATTGTCACAAGACGAGACGTATCAAACCAGTTAACGTTTGTCTTATCGGTAATCAAGTTAGAAAATGTTTTTAGCAGGATACCTCGATTTCTTCAGTCGGAGACTCGACCATACGCCAATATTCGCCCTCTATATTTTCTAACAAAGGGTCCCACAAATCTTTCATAACTGAGTCATCACGTGCATCTGTAGCTGTTTCATTGCTGTTAAAATACTGGTTCTTGAAATCATCGGCGTACTTGTGAAACTCTTTAAGAGTGAAGCGTGGGCCAGGTTCAAAACCAAAACAAGGTTCAGGAACCATCAGATCAACTGGAGCTCCAGTGTCTGACCCGTGGGTCTTTTGATCTAACCCTACTTTCATGCTTTTTCTCCTTTTCCTTTTCTTATGGCAACTAGGTCTCAACATTTGGTTTAATGAATCGCGATTTTGAAGTTTGTCAACCCTTTGGACACGCGTAGCAAACGTCGAATTTTCCCATACGTCCTTTTCCTTAAGAGGACATGGCGGTTTCCATGATGAAGGTGGTACGATACGACAAACGCCATACGCTTCGGCTTTATCGCGTATGCTTGAAATGTACTTTAGGGTGTCTTCAAACTCCTGAAATTTGAAAACCATTTAATAATCAAACAATTAGACGTTTCGGGTGTTTTTAACGGTTTCTGATTACCTCTTCAGTAGGGTAAAATACAGGAGCCTCAAGAAGATCGGGCCTTCGAGCTTTTTCTGGACGCCATCGTGCAATAACCTGAAAACAAAAGTTCTAAAAATGAGTACAAAAAATGAAATAATTCAAACTCCAAATTACAAAATCGAACAAATTGAATAACCTTTTGGCAGTTGCTACACTCTTCACATCCACGAATAACCCCCTTAGCGATTCCACCGCTTAAAGTCTGATTCTGAATCAATACGTCAAGTCAAGCTATATTATACAAACAATATGAAATGCGAATACGTTATACAACTATTGGTAAAGCAGAATTTAAAAACTAAACCTGCTCGGATTCAGACTCATCTCCTGAACTGCCATCAAATCTGCCATAATTTATTCCTGGTCTGGGCCTAACAGACCTCTTAGTCTTTTCATCGTCGTTCGGTTCGACCCGTGATTCCTTCTTGACCGGTTGCGGTTCAGAAGCATTAGCGGAAACAGAACAGCTAGACTCAACAGACCTCTTAGTCTTTTCGTCCTCACTGGGCTCGACCCTTGGTTCCTTCTTGACTGGTTGCGGTTCAGAAGTACTACTGGACACAGAGCAACTAGACCCAACTTTGTTATCATCGGCCCTTTTCAGAGAAAAAGCGGCGATTGACTCGAACCCAGGTGGAATTAAGGGAATATCTATGCTCTCTTCTTTGACATGATGTCTGATGAGTTCAGTCCCCATCATGTAGATACTTCACAAATCAATAATCCCCTAATACTCAGAGTAAACTATCTGCATTGTAATCAAGTATAAGAAAGACTTGTATATTTTACGAGGTGTAAATAATTTAATGCATCTTCTCTGAACATCATGGTTTCTGGTAAGCTCATTAGTTGTATTTTAGGCACTCAATAACTTTACAAACACAATTACACCTCATTAATCACGATCACGATAACAATCAAACATCATTCATCGAGGGACCATGACAGCAAAATAAATCTTTCAAACGAGGATCGGATCCTAGAATTTGCATACATCACAAGGGGGTATTGTTTTACAAGGGGGTGTGTGTGTGGGGGTGGGGGGGGGGGGGTCGGCGTTGGTAGGGGCGACCTCTCGACGTTAAACAACGTGCACTAGCCTAGTCAGAAGGGGGTACGAGGTAACAAGAAATCGCCATTGAGAAGGGCGATTTCTTCATGTTGTTCTGAGAGGTCGCCATGTTGGCGACCTCTCCGTACTTCTATGAGAAATCGCCAACGGGAGTGCCGATTTCTCCGCTGCTCGTACTCGCGTTCTGACTATGCTAGCACACGTTGTTTAAGGTCGAGTGGTCGCCTTTATGGACGGCGACTACCCCCCTTGTGAAACAATACCAAGAACATACCCCCTTTGTGATGCATGCAAAATTAGATGGTATTTATTTATCTATGTGCAACTGAAAAGAAACAGATGAAGATTAATTACCCCCAAAAAACAAAGGTCAGTGTTCCTTGACCATATGCAATTCAATTCCAGATGTTGATCAATGAACCCCTAAAAACCACAAACAACTAAAAATTGATATCCAGAAATCATAAACCAATTTACAATTTAATCAATTAAAAAAAAAACAAAAAACAAAACGCAGCAGATCTGATCTAACATAACCCAACCCAACCCAAATTCCAAAGTTAACCAGAAAACATCAATCAGTCAATTTAGGGTTACAGAACAATAATAATTGACTCAAAACCCACTTCCAGAAAAAAAGAATAATATAGTGTTGACTTGGTCAAAATCCCTAAAAACCACAAGCAAACAAAAATGGATCATGAAAACCCAGAAAACCCAATCACATGAACACAAGATAACAATTACATGTTGCAGAAAAAAAAAAAAAAAAAGAAAACTTATACCCAAATTAAAAACAAACAAACCCTAGATGGATAACCTGAAAAGGTCACAACAACAACATCTTTATAATAATTTTCAATTTCAATACCTGAATAGAATTAATTTTTTTGTGAGATGAAATTAAGAACAGAATATGGGTAGGAAAATCTGAGGTGGGTTTGGTATGGATTTTAATTTTTTGGGGGAAAAATGAAATTTTTTTTATTTTTACAAAGATACTGGTCCAACAAAATAAAAGTTTTGTAGAGGAGCTTCAAGTTAATTAGATATTTAATAACCGTTTTCTTGTGTTAGTAGAGGAGGACCATGTGTTGGATTTGTTCATTGACTCAAGAAAGCGCATACAATGTCGGGTTAGCCTACTTGAAAGAGACGCAAAGCGTATTTTAGATTTATTGGTGTAATGCAAAAAAGTAATATTTGTCGTAAAAAAACGCAGATGTGTGCGAAAAAAGTTAGGAGAAATATTAATATATTTTTTTATTATTTATTTAATTTGATGGTATTTATTTATTGAAAAGAAAACGCATGAGATTGACGCGTGAAGAGAATAGGATTAGACGGCCAAGATGGGAGACACGGTTACGTGGAATTTTGAGACACGAATTTATGTATGCCCCTGTGGTACACCACGGGCTATTTATGGTTTCTGAATTGATATAACATAAGAAATGAACTATTTTGGATATAAAGTAATTATCAAGATATTTGGAGTGGTTAAAGTTGTATCCCCATGTTTAGAAAGATCATTCGTTACCGTTGTTTTGAATTATCAGTGGTACAATTTTCTTGCACGATGCGGCCGGAAGTCCAGTTTCGTTCGGTATCATTTCAGTTTGGTATTGATTACGGTACCAAATTTGAATACAACTTTGTTTCCAATAAAATTTATAACGAAACACGCTGCATATTCAGCTGTTAGATAACAAAAAAAGAACATCATGATATGCCCAAAATAATAGAGATGTGTGTTTTATATCAATTAAAAACCATAAAAACGAATACTAGTACCGGTTTTGATTATAATGATACCACCGGCAACCGCTATAGCATGTGATACAAAAAATGTATTTTATTTTGAATACAACTTCATTTTCAACAAAATTTATAACCAAATCTTGAGAGAGAATTTAAACACACTTATGTATTCAACTTAAAAAAAAATGAATGCAAGTTACTAAAGAAAAATCAAATTAAATGAAAGCTTAATTAGTTAAAGATGTATATTATTTAAAATATAATTAGTGAAAGTGAAACTTTAAAAGTAATATTTTGTAATAGTGTTACTATTTATAAGCGAATTAATATAATTAATAAGTATGCTAAGGCCTTGGTGTACATTAACTCTATTGGTGTTACACATGACATGGCAAGTTAAACATGTATTTTAAACCATCCCTCCTCATGTTAAGGGGTGTTAAAACCTCTTTATTAACATGTTAACTTAGGTAAAAAAAAAATAAGAAATTAATGCTATTTATTATCAAAGTTTATTTTAGCTAAAAAGTTAATGAAATGATATTATTATTATCTATTTTGTATTTAATTTAGATATTTAATATTAAAATAATTAAAATATTGGTGGGTAAGATAGAGTTAACAAGATTAAAATATTTTCTTAAGATAAGGTGGAGTAAAAAAGGAAAAAGACAGATGACGTGACTTTTGTATGAAGTTAAGAAGGATCAAATTATACATCTATGGCCTAATAGTAATACATGTCCATCAGTATAATTTTTATATGATTTTTATCTTTTTCTTGTATTCCCTTTGAAAAGAAATTGGACTCCCTCCTCTCTTTTGGTGTTTGTCACTCTCTTCTTTTAGGTTCTTGTTCGAAATAGTTGTGTATTTATTAGCTCACGAGTTTTTTATTCGAAACAGTTGTGTATTTATTAGCTCACGAGTTTTCTAAGAGTTTTAACGAGTTTTTTAGGAGTTTTAAGAGATGTGTTGTTTTTATCGATGGTTATTATGTTTGATTTGTTTTTAGAATCGAATCAAATAGTGAACCGGACACCTCCACTAATTGAATTGGTATGAGCGTATAACGTTATAAATAATTTAATAAAATATATATAAATTTCTGGTGTAGTTTTGCAAATTAGATTTGTAATATATTAAAACATTAACATAGAATACGAAACCAAGAGTAGTAACTTTCTTTGGAACTCAATTGTTCCAAGTCATGATATACGACACATTCACAGCTAAGTAATGATACAAGACAGATTTCATTGACGAAAAACAGAACATACACGGAGGATCTTCAACTCAAAGACACCGGTTACGAAAATCCGAGAAGATTATATTCTGAAGCAATCTAGAACAGTCTTGAAGTTCCAATAATTCGAAGAATCTTGCCGAGAAAAACTAGAGTGCCTCCTTTATAATTTTCGTGGGTTTTTTAACACCATATACCATTGATATTGAGTCCGTGTATACAGTTTTGATATTTCTACTCTTGATAAGCGATATCCCCATAAAGTAAGTTGTATTGTAAAAATCCCCATGTGACGCACCATTCACCCTCGATTTTTTGCCTTAGATCCTTTAGCTTCTGATCTTCTATGTGAAGAATATTTTCCTTAGACCATCCGAAGTGGGGCGTTATTTTTAAAACAAAATTGAAAAAAAAAACGCTCAGAAACGCCCCCACTACCATTACATGGGGCGTTATTTTAAAAAAAAATCAAAAAAATGAACTTTGGTATTTTAATAATAACGCTGATATGAACTTTGGCACATGTTTGTTTAACCAATCAATTTTGAGCATTTGTCTGACAACTTTGGAGAACCCTCATGCAAGTTTGACTAGCCAATCATCATCCATCTGTTTGTTTTTTTTTTTTTTTTGTTTAATGATTGGAAGGGGCATTATCAGGCATTATTCCCACTACGTCACTTTTGCAATAACGTCCTATGCTGACTGGAATGACACGTGTCGGATAATGCCCCATGATGGGGGCATTATTTTTCTAAACCACTACAGGTGTTCTTATATGTAATATAAGTCCATAATTATTCCTTGTATAAAGTTCTCGACTCCAAATCATTGAATTCGTTAATGAGATTGTTGAGCTCTTTATTTTCTTTAAGCTTTGTTTTTTTCTTTCCAAACTTTAATCTCTTGTTTCATGAATTTTAATTTTTCAACAAGAACTCAATCTGCAAGGCCCAAACTCAAAAATGACTGATAATTGTCAAATTAGAGGTCATTGCATATTATTAAGGATTTACTTGGATGGTTGTTCATTCTCACTAGTTAAACTTTCACTTGCTATTAGCCCGAGTCTTTGTCTTAGTTTTATTAGAGTTCTCATTAGATCATGGGGTATGGTGGAGCTTGGGTTAGGGCTTGGGTTGGGCATTTGGTGACACGTGGATCTTGAATATTCCCAACCCAAAGCCAAGTTTTCAAGGGGTATGGTTGGGGCTTGGGTTGGGCGTGGCTGGGCGGGTGGCATAGCCACATCAACAATTTTTTTAATATATGTTTATATTTATAACTACATAAAAAATAAACATACATATTTTTTTCTAAAACAATACATAAACATACATAATAATTATCAAAATAAAAAACAGTCATTCTTCGTCGTCTTCGTTGGTTTCGAACCCAGGAATCGTTGAAACATGTTCCACCAAATCAGCTCGAAGGTTCTGATGTATATCCCTTGACTTTATTAAAAATTCATTTGCCGCTTTATCTTCGTCTTCCACGATAGCTTTCACCACCGCCACGATCGATTGTAGAAATATTTCCGCACCATCGTCAGATGATGATGACGATTCACTATAACTTGAAGAACTCATGGCAATATTGTGTTTTATGTGTTTGATATTGTGTGAGAAAAATGTTAAATGTGGTAAGTATTTATAAAGGAAACTTTTTTTTTAAAGTAGCCCCCAACGGCTACTTTTAATGGGCCAATCACAATCCGCCAACTCACCTTTCTCCCCCGCCCCACGCCCGGCTTGAAAGCCAAGCCCCAAGGGGCCACGCCCCAACCCAAGTCCACCCGGGGTGGTGGCTTGGGCGTTTTACCTCAACCCACGCCCCAACCCAAGCCCCATACCCCACAGCCTTAGGTTAATTAATAAGGCTAGAGGGTATGGTGACATCCCATCCTTGGAGGACTATCTGCCATGTAGGCGCCACGTCAGAGTCTTCCCAAGGATGGTCCATCCCCCAAAAGTGGAGGGTATGGGAGGATGGTCCTAGTCATAGTCTTCCCCACCATTTTTATGTTTTTTTAATTTTTTTTAATCTTCAACTTTTTTTAACATTTAACAAAAAAACTAACAAAATATTTTCATTAATATTAAAAACATTACATAAACTTAAAAAAAACTTAAAAAAATAAAAAAAAAACATAAGCTTAAAAAAATAAACTTAAAAAAAAAACACAAACTTAGATCCTAATATATTAAAATAAGCTACTAGTCTTCGTCTTCCATGTCGTTGTCGGGTTCGTTTTGAACGTTGTTCTAAATGTACTCCACCAAGTCCGCTTGTAGGTTATGATGTGTGTACTCGTTACGTAGAGCGAACATGTTCAAATCTTGTTGTTGCCCACTAACTGGAACAAAATTTCCAGTAGATGTGTTTTCATCGTACTCGCATATCGCTCTACCTTCGCCTTCAATGACCATGTTATGAAGGATGATACAAGCGTACATAATGTTTCGTAACCGCTTTGGTGTAGTCGAACGTGCTGGATGTTCAATGATTTGCCATTTTTTTTGTAGAACACCAAAAGCCCGTTCAATATCTTTCCTCGCACCCTCTTGAAACTTCGCAAACTTTTTTCTTTTATCGTCAGTCGGGTACGGAATAGTTTTAACAATTGTCGAGTACGTTGGGTATATCCCATCGGCTAGGTAGTAACCTCGCCTGTATTCCACCCCCGAAACCGTAAAGCTTGTGTCTGGACCTGTACCCGCCACTACATCCTCAAATATCTGTGACTGGTATATGATGTTAAGGTCGTTGAGCGAACCAGGTAGACCAAAAAAAGCATGCCAGATCCAGAGATCCTGTGACGCAACAGCCTCTAGAATAATAGTCGGATGTCCATGATCTCCCCTAGTATACTGACCTTGCCAGGCAACTGAGCAGTTCTGCCACGGCCAGTGCATGCAATCAATGCTCCCGAGCATTCCTTGGAAACCATGTCTCTGTTCGTGTGCTTGATATAACTTTTGAACGTCGTTTGCGTTCGGCTTCCACAGGTATCGCTTGCTATACAATTTGACAACCCATTCACAAAACTTGTGCAAACATATACGTGCGGTTCTTTCAGACATCCTTATATACTCGTCTAATGCATCGGGTGCGAAACTGTATGCCAGTTGGCGAATGGCCGACGTACATTTTTGTAAATTACTGAAACCCCTTTGCCCCCTAGCGTCGTTTCGCAGTGTAAAAAACGGATCAGACTGGGCCATGTCGCCTGCAATACGTAAAAACAGTGGACGACTCATGCGAAACCTACGTCGAAAAATCTCGGCTGGGTACACGGGTTCGTCGGTAAAATAATCGGCTACTAGTTTAACGTGGGCGGCTATAAATTTAAAACGAAACATAAATGAAATTAATTATAAAATACATTTTAAAATCTATATAAAACATAAGGAAAAAAAAAGCTAAAATACCTTCTTGGTCTCGGTTTAATTTTGCTCGTCTAGTTAGCCTTTGGGACGATGCTTCATCACCCGCCATGATGACCTGAGCCGCGTTCATAACCATGTTATGCATAATAGCATCCTCTTCCGAAGTTGAAGAATACCACGTAGACGAAAATGATGAAGAAATGGAAGAAGGTGAAGCCATGATAATTTTTTAGAGGTAAATGGGGAGGTAGCGGGTAAAAAATGGTGTAAAAATAGATGAGTTTTTTATAAAAATGGAAGAGGAGTTATAAAATGTGAGAGAGATATGAGATTGTAGTGGGTGAAAAGTTGTGAAAAAATGTGTAAAAGAGGTGAGTATTTATAAAAGTGCGAGTGAATTGGGTGTTTTTTTTTTTGAAATTTTACCATTTGAAAAAATAAATTAAATTAGAAATTATTTTTTTTATAATAACGGCTACTTTTGGTCTTGGGCCCCACAAAATGTTCCGTCGCCAACGTCTAAGAATCGACGGAAAGGATGGGGACGCGGGGGGGGGGGGGGGGGTTGGTGTTGCTGGCGTCGCCGGGTGGGAACGGGAGGGGGGACGGACCCATACCGCATAGCCTAATTTAACCCCACTTCAAAACCCAAACAAATAAACAAGTTAAGTATTTAGTTGAGTCAGAGTCTAGTTAAGTGTCACTGATGTCTTGTGGGTTCGACATCTAAACGTCATTAAGCTTTACTACTTTCAATAGGTACTCTTGAGTGTTTTGTGGTCTAGCATTAAGATTGTATAAAGTAAAATTAGAGTGTTTAAATTAGGTTGAGTTTTATAGACCATATATTGCACTTCGCTCTTACAACAACATTAAGTAACAAAAATTGAGCATTCTTATTACTTGAAAGTTTGTATTTTTTTACATTATATTTTCTTTTTATTTACAGCCTCCACTCCAATAATATATTTATATATATATACACACACAACACATGAAAAAAAAATCTTAAAAAATTTGGATCAAAATCTAAGGTGGTGTTTGTTTTTTGGCCAGAAGTGCTTTTGGTCACTTATGTCTGCGTCGCGCAGACGCGCGCAGACGTTTGATATCTGCAGCTTGTTTGTTTTCCGGAAGCACTTCTTACCAAAAAGGTCTTCCCCACCTCTTCCCCACGCAGACCTGTCCATATGTCTGCAAACCTCTTCTCACCTTCAAAACACAGACACCCTCCAAACAGACCTCTTCTCTCTTCTCACCTCTGCATCCCCGCCACCACCTCCACCACCACATCTCCGCCACCACCTCCACCCCCACATCTCTGTCACCACCTCCACCTCCGACACCACCACCACATCTCCGCCACCATCATCTTCATCTGCAAACAAAACCCACAAAACCCCTAAACATCTCCGCCACCATCTTCATCTGCAAACAAAACCCCCAAACAACCACTGGAGAATCGAGAAAAAGGAGCAACCGTGTACAGTCAACATATTTACCCGAAACGAGAAAAAGGAGCACACTCACCGGAGAATCGGCACCCCACCGTCGCCGGCCGTTCTCTCTCTCTCCCTCCTGCAGCTTCCTCTCCCCTCGTACTCTCTCTTTCTCTCTAAGTAACTTCCGGTGGTTGTAGGTTGTAACCGGAGATGCGGCTGGGGGTGTGTATAAGATGATTCGAGATATGATGGATGAGCATAGGAGGTGCTGGGGGCGTCTTGTCGGCGAAACCGTCACCGGCGGCTGGTTTTCTTGTGTGCCTGCCAGTGTTTGAACGAGAGGGAGAGGGAAGGGAGATGGAGTGGCAGTGGTTGTTTGGGTTAGGGTTTCACTACAATGAGAAAAATGAGAGAAGAGTAGTGAAGATCTTTTTGTTTAAAAAAAACAAACCCTCTTCTCCTTGCAGTCTGTAGACATTTGATCCACCTCTTCTCCTGCAGATACCTGCAGATGTGGTTCGCAGACTGCAGACATTTTCCCGAAAAAAACAAAGAGCACCTAAAACCCTATAGTCACCAACTACTTTTAACATCCGTGTATTTTACGTATTTACATCACTAAAACCTAAAAGCTACTTTTCCCATTAATGTATTTTACATATTTACACACAAAAATCTAAAATCCTACAGTATTTTTGACATATCTATAGTTTATTAATTTTGTAGATTAGCATTCTTGATGTTATAATAGTTAATTTATATAGATTAGCATTCTTGATGTTATAATAGTTAATTTATAATAGTTTAGAAAATAAAAGTAAGATAATTTATTATATAGTTCAAACTGAATTAAAAAGAATTTATTCAAATTCGAGTTTCAAATACGAATCAAATTTGGATTTAGGCATCAAATTCGAAAATGAATAATTCAAATCTAAAACAAATTCAAATTGAATAAGAAATCGGGTTAAAAAAATCAAAAAATCGATTCATTTAATTCGAAAATTCTCCACATCCATAGAGGTTACAAGAGACACTAATGTCACAAGCCAAATGTTCGAATGTCGTTTTGCTATGTGATGTGCTTGAACACTTGGGTTTACTAGTTAGGGCGGCATCAACGAATTAAGAATGTGTATATGCCTAGTCGTGTATATGCAATGAACGCACCACTGGTTGAGAGTTGCCGCTGCTCTCCTGATCAGTTCAAGACTGACACAACCAGTAACTCACATAAAGAGCGGTATTGACTGGTTTATCCTGGGGAAACGAGGACACCACACCACACGAGGATCGAAAGATAACCCCGTGACACTAAGTTACAAAAGGTGAAAGTTTAAGGGATACAAGTGTAACATTCCGTAATGATCACCGGACGTTCATACCGGAACAGATCTAAAACCCTATACACGACGCTTCACCCTCCACTCTCCACCGTCGCGTAACCCTAACGCAACCCATTAACCTGCAACAATGAGGAGAGCTTCTATCCTCACTTATTCCTCTGCTCTATCCAGAGCCCTATTATCACCTACTAAACAACACAACAGCCTCTTCCAGGCCACCTCCGCTTACGTCGCCGGTTCTTCTCGGCGGTGTTTTTCAACATTCAGATTTCCACGTGGCTACTCCGGTGCTACTAGGTTTTCTCTGTCGTTAGGTGGTCTTGCTGCCGCTACGGTCGCTGTTGGTTGCTCCTCACTGTTGGTGGAAGACGAGGCGTATGCTAAAGCACATGTGAAGGCCGATTTAGTCCCTAAGGATGTTGTGCTTTATCAGTACGAAGCTTGCCCTTTCTGTAACAAGGTTAAAGGTAAATTTTTCATATTGTATTTGAGTTAGTTTATTGTAGCGAATTGGTGTCTAATTTGTTATCTGGACGTTACGAATTGAAGCAGTGTTGTGTTTGTATTGAATAACTGAATAATGATAATGATAAGCATTCATAGATGTTGATAAAATGGTAACTAATGGACAAAGTTAAAGGTAAATGATAAATCAAATAATAATAACTGTGGTAGATAGTGGTTTATGATATTTATTGTTCTCTGGCAACTGTCAAGTTGGTTTCAAATATGGCTAGGATGCACTAAATTTAGTTGGTTTTTTGTGTTGCTTTCTCAGCATTTTTGGACTACTATGATGTACCATACAAAGTTGTGGAGGTGAACCCGTTTAGTAAGAAGGAAATCAAATGGTCTGAGTATAAGAAGGTGCCTATATTGACGGTGGATGGTGAGCCACTGGTTGATTCGTCAGGTATTTTCTTCGTATTATTCAAATTGAAATTCGGTTCTATTTTACTATGTGAAGTACGATAAGTTGGGTTGATAATTGTCATCAACAATCAACCAGATGACACATTTAGTCAGTTGATTGATATATCCTTTGAAGACACAGTGAGTCTTTCTTGCAGCTATTATTGATCAGATGGGGAACAAGATCATTTCGTCGAAAGCTTCATTGGTGGTCTCTAATGGCGACGAAGAAAACAAGTGGCGCAGGTTTTTATTTTTATTCTCTATCTAGTGTCTAAGCAATATATTTGTTTCTAGTTACAATGATCTAAATTTTTTAAAAGGTATCCAATAAAGATAATTACTACGTAGTTAGCAGTGGCGGACATATAGTGTTAATAGGGGTAGCACGGTCTACCCCTCAACCCCGTCTTCGTAGTGTAAAAATACCCCTTAACTCCATTTCCGTAGTGTATAAATACCCCTCAACTCTGTTTCTGTTATATAAAGGACACCCCTGATCCTAAAAAAAAATTAGGATACCCCTAACTTTTTGGGCTAGTTCCGCCACTGTTAGTTAGGGTGTCTCGTTATTGATGTTTGAAGCATTTAATAGAAAAATATTAAGTAGTTATTTTATTTAGAGCTGTGAGGTGTCTATGGTGCTAAAGCTTAGTGAAATCATGTAGGTGGGTTGATGATCATTTGGTGCATATGCTATCACCAAACATCTACCGGAACACTTCTGAGGCTTTGGAGTCCTTTGACTATATCGCTAACAATGGTAAGCTATATAATAATCATTAATGTGTCATCTATTTATTTATTCAATGTGATAATGATCATAATAGGGCCGGCTCTGGGCCTGGCAAACCCGTGCCGACACCCGAGGCCCAAAATTTCAAAGGGCTCGCAAAGTCTTTATAAGCTTGTATATGTTTATTAAATTATATATTTAGTATATTCATCCATTTATTATGCAAAAAAATATTGGTGTTGTAGTGGCAAAAACTATCTCAAAATAATGTAAAGGTCTCAAGTTCGAGTCTTTGCTCCATCACTAAGTTTTTATTTTTGTAATTCATTTACCCTTAACCATAATTTTGGGCACAATTCTTTTCGTCGCCCGAGGCCTAAATTTTTTCAAGAGTTTTCGGGGACGGCTCTGGATCATAAATGTGATGTTCTGCTTTTGTACTTTTAGGTAATTTCAGCACCTATGAGAAGTATTCAGTGAAGTATGCTGGGGCTGCTGCTATGTATTTTGTGTCGAAGAAACTAAAGAAAAAGTATAACATCACCGACGAAAGAGCAGCCTTGTACGATGCTGCAGAAACATGGGTTGATGCACTTGATGGCAGAGACTTTCTAGGTCGGTTTTCTTATTGCTTGTTTTGATTTTTAACATTGGAGTTAACGTTTTGCTTATTATTGATTTATCAGGGGGTTCGAAGCCTAATTTGGCAGATCTAGCTGTTTTTGGGGTGTTGAGACCTATTCGACAGTTAAAGTCAGGTAAAGATATGGTGGAGCACACCAGAATTGGTGAGTGGTACTCCAGAATGGAGTCTGCAGTTGGAGAATCTTCAAGAATAAAGGCATAAATTTCTTGTTGCGTAGAAGTCAAACGTCAAACCTAAAGATAGACCATTGATAACACACATGCAGACATACAATAACATAGATCATTTTGTTTGATCTGCACCGGGGATGGATGCTTACCTGGTGTCGGTCACCTCACTTTCTTGGATGGGATACGAATTCCGGATTTCAACTTTTATCATTTATGGAATGGATTCACCACACCTCATGTATAAGGGAAAACCGATATTAGTTTTGTTTGTTTTTTATTTGTTGGAGTCTACTTTTTTAAAATCAATTAGTCACCGATTTATTTATTAAAAATTTTATTTGCATCGTTAAACGAGGGTATGTTGCCTGTGCATGTTGCAGCTGGGTATAACATATCTTTGTTTTTACGAATAAGAGAGTATTAGGACAAAATTCACATTAGGACTTGTTTGATTTAATTTTGTTCTAGAGAAAGTACGCTGACTCAACATTTTTCAACGAATTAGCAAACGGCACAAGGGAAGCTTGTACCTTATCAAGGAATTCTAGCCCAGATTCAGCTTTGGAATCATACATTGAAGTTTACCATCTTTATTGTCGCACGTGGTCTTCATCGACAGCGTTGAGAAGAGCATGTAAGTTGGAGTCCCTTAGTCACTACTATGGATGCGTTCATTAAAGCCCGACAACGTTGACAATATGCATCGATATCATGCAAACATTCTCTCGTTGACCCTCCTATTCATCCAATCCTGGGCTGGCTTTTTTGAGTCTTCATTTTTCCTGATTGATTCTCCTTTTATGGGAGGCTTCTGTTCTTTTGAGTTCTGTCCTGTACGAAATGTTTAGTCTTTTGATTAATTGAGTTAGATGACTCTCTCTTGCCTTAGCTTTGACAATCACCATTGCAAGGTCATGAACACCGTGTCATCAACTCTTTAACTTAGCCCATGCTTGCAATCTGCAGATCATCAATAAAAGTGAAAAAGACGGAAAGATCCGAGATCTTAAGGACACAAGTCGTAAGCTGTTTAACGTGTCCCAGAATGCTTGAACTTGCATAGCTTGCTATTGGTTTCGTCCTTCACATTCTTTGGTAAATTTAAGAAGCTGACTTTTACAGAGAAGCAACGGGATGCACCATGGCTTCAGTTGAGAGATGTCACATGAGTCTTAATTAGATATAGACCTTGTAGCCATTACAATTGTGGCGGGATGGTAGAGGCTCTTGCATCTTGGAGAAAAAAACAGGGTTCAGTCCATAGCCAAAACACTTCTACAATCCAGGCCTCTCGTAGCCAAAACGCTTCTGCTCGACACAACTTCTGCTTATGTACCATCTATGGTTCCGACAACAAAACCACCGCTGAAGACTCAAAACCAGTTGGTCCGACCTGGTCAGAGTAGAGCTTCAGATGACCTAGCAAGAATCTGCAAGATCACAAGGAAACAAGCACACCGTTAGCCTCGTCACAGGGAGGGGGGCCTCTCTGTGACCAAGCTCGGGCGTGAGAATAAGTATTTGTGAGGAGAGAATAGGTCAGGGAGAGAGAGAGAGAGGAGAGTTTAGAGAGAGAAAGTAGCGATTACCTCTGGCTTGGAGTCTTAGCGGGGTTTTTATAGTTTTTGGGTATGCTGACGTGGCGAGTTAGTTAGAGCCGGACTAGTCACTATCATGGTAGTTAATGTTGTGGGTCCCAGGTTAGTTAGGGCGGAACAAAGGGTCGGTCCGTTCCGTTCCTTGGTGCTTAAATGTGAGTATTCTTTTGGTTATTCGGTCCGGTTATACGTTGTCTAGTCATTCGGTCCGACAAAGGACATATCCTCATCAAGTCCCCCTAGTTCGGAGCGTTTGTTTAGCAAAAGTTTTGAACTATATGGCGAGGTTTTTGCAATTCGGGGGTTTTTTATTTACCGCCCGTTTTTTCGACTTTTGAATTTTGAATTTCTTTGGCGGTAATTTCGCTTTTGTGACCGTCAGTTATCCTAGCTTTGCTTTTATTGACGTGACCCTTGACATGCATCACCCGTCTGACGTGGCGATACCTGATTGGCCTCTTTGAGGCGGTGGGGTTTCCCTATAAAAGACGAGAAAAGAAAAAACCTTTTTACTTTTCACCATTTTCTCTTCTTTGTCTTCTTCTTTTTCTCTGAAGCGAGACTCGTTTCAGGTTAGTGTTTTCTTACTGTGATGGCGAATAAGAGTAATTTGTCTGGTTGTTTTAACATTTTGAATAGGAACGGTTTAGCATGGTACGTAGATAAATACGCGATCCCTGCTTCTTTACACCCTATTCTCCCCGAAAAGGATACGCCCATTTATCCTTTTGTTGCCGGGAAGATAGGGGTTTACACCCGCTTATTCGATTACTGTAACTATCGTCTTCCTTTGACGAAGTTATTGATCGATGTTCTCTTATTTCACGAGGTTCATCTTTCTCAAATGAACCCCTTTGGCCTTGCCAAGGTGTGTCATTTTGAGTTAGCCTGTCGTGGCTTGGGCTTCGACCCAGATTTGGATGTGTTCCGGGCTTTTTACAAGCTGAATCGGCCCGGCAGCTGGTATACCTTCGAGGTTAGGAATAAAAATGCTTGTTGTTATACATGGATTACGTCTAGCTTAAAGGATTGGAAAGACCGCTTTTTCTTGGTTGATGACCGATGCGTTCCAGCTGATATGACATGGAGATTGAAGAAGTCACGCCTCCCACCCCCTCTTTCTGAAGACTTTGAATTCAATAAAGATTTATATGCGACTTTGATCAAGGAGGCCGGACGTATACAAAAGTATCCGGAACACATCCTCGTCATGGGACGGATAAGCACGATCTGGGCCGAGCCGGAGTGGTATCCTACCCTCAAGTGGAACAAAGAGGGTTAGTTGTGCGGTGTTTCTTAAATTTATTTTTGATTATTTTGCTCGTTTGTATGCTTATATCGTGCCGGACTGTGGATATTATTTGTTGTTTGCTTTTGTGCAGCCATGGTTTGAAAGAAGCTTTAAGGCTGAAGTCCTTTGATTCCAAGGAGCTTGATGTTCGGGCCACCAGAACACCGAAGGGTGACCCTCCGTATCTAAGCATTGTCCAGGAGAATCTTTATTCGATACGAGAACCTGAGGTTTCGGGTAATCTAGGGGGCTCGGCTGGTCAAGGAGGTTCGGGTTCTGCTCCTGCGACACAGGTGCTGAATGTTGCTCCGGTTCAGGCGGCTGCGGTGGTTGGTAGTGGCGAAGGCAAAAAGGTCAGCTCAAGTGGAACGAAAGGGTCCGGTTCTAAGATTGTTATCGAAGAAGAAGGCGTACATCTTTCTATTGAAGATGAAGGAGTTCGTGTTGAAGGGGGAGCGGAGGGTGATGATGATGATGATGGTGAGGAGCGTCCTCAAGTTAGCTTGAAAAGAAGGCGGGCTACCTCTTTTAAGTCGGATCCGAATCTCAAGCTAGTGAAGAAGAAGAAGTTGGACTTTCATACAATCACTTTGGATGATGACGAGGTTGATCAGGTTACCGGATTTTCTACTGCCGGGGGTTTATTGGATAACCTAGATGCTCATATTCACGGTGGTAGGACCCCTAGGGATCGTCCGGTTACTCTTCCAACGAGACCATTATCTTTTGGGGAGCCTGCTACCAAGGTCATTGAAGATGTTCATATGCCCGAGCCTTTGTCTTTCAAGAAAGTCGAACCTTCTCCCTCGGGTAAGCCAACAACAGGGGTTGCTTCTAATGTATCAAGGCCGAGCCCCCAACCAATTGATGGTGGGGATAGTGCCTCCTCTTCCCCTTTATGGTATAAAACTGAAGCTGTTTTCTTGTCCTGGGAGTTAGGTTCGGGCGATATTGGGGATATGGATCCGACTCGAGCTTCGGAGAAGTATATACCCGAGTGGTCATTGGCGAATAAAGACAGGATTGTAGATGCCTTGTCGGCAAAGATGGCTCTGTTTCATCTTGGGACTCCGGCCGAGCATGCGCATTACCGGAAGATGAGTGGTCCGGAACTGGGGAGTGCTCTGATGTTAAATCAAGCTCAGTCGAACTCCTTGGTGGTGGAAACTTACAAATGCTGGGTCGAGGCGGAGTCGAAGTGTCGTAAATTCGAGCGTGAGATCACCAACTTAAAGAATGAAGATAATGTTTGATCAAAAACTAAACAAGAGCTTTCGTCCCTTCGATTGCAAGTGGATCGTCTAAAGGAGTAGGTTTCGAAAGCGAAAGAGGTTAATAAGTCTTCCCAGGCTTCGGCTGCGGCTGCTTATGAGGCCCGAGACAAAGCCCTTCAAGACTTGGAAGCTCTTAAACTGAAATTTGGTGATCTGGAGAAGAAGTTGTCCGATGCAGAGAAAAGGCATGCGGCTGAGCTGAAAGAAATGCAAACATCCTACGACCAGCTTCTGGCCGACCATCACCGCCTGATAGATGGTGCGTTCGTGATTTACTTTTTACTGCTTACATTTCTTACTAACTAAATCCTTCTTTCTTCAGATAAGGATGAGATCGAAAAGGCTCGCAACAGGGCGATCGAATCGCATAAAGCTACGATTGACGAAGCAAAAGAGATGCTGACTCGTTGCGATGGTGAAATGGTCGAGGTATATGCCCAAGTGTCGGAGCTCATGCTTACTAAACAATGGTTTTTAACAGACGGGATTGCCTGGGTGGTTAAGTTGGTTCATCAAAGCCCGGAGTTGGAGAAAGTGGTTGCTGATTTGGTGAATAGTGTAAATGTGGTTGGAGTGAATGAAGGGATTAAACAGGGCTTCAAAGTTGCCCACGATTCGGTCCGTTCGGCTGAGGAAGTTCCTGGATATGACGAAGGAGCAAAGGATGCATTGGATGCCGTAATAAAGGCCTTTGATAATTTTCATATATCCGTTCTTGGCAAGGTTGCGGATTTAGTAGACAAACCTTTGTCCGTCATAAAACAGAGAAGTGAACTCCCTATCGTGAAAGAAGACTATGAAGTTTGATTTGATGTTTACTTCTGTAATCGTACAGTATTTCGTTTTTCGTTGTGGCATGTACCGAACAACTTAATTTTCTTGCTTGTATTTTTGACGAACCATGTTTTGCTTATCTTTATATGAAGCCATATATTTTTTAGTTAAACATGTTCATGTACGGCTTTTCAGCTTTTGAGTTTGCGTCCAAACTTTTTGTTGTTCGGCCGTGTTACCGTTCAGCCATCTAAGTGGCCGAATCTAAGTGTCAACATCTTGTGCTTGACAGATTTTTCTATAATCGGACCGCATCAAATGCAAGTCTTTTGCTTAATAGATTTTTATGACTTTTTAAACTATCTAAGCCTTCTCGATCGGCGCGAGGCATGGGTCGAGGCCCGTTTGTGCACATTTTGATATTGTTCGAACTTATATATGTACATATGTATGCCATGCTTTATACTTGTAAAAACATAGATCACTTTATTCGTCAACTTTCTTAAACATAGTTCCAGGGGCATTACCCTCCCGGTTTACAAGGAAAAAACGGAAATACTTTCGGGGCACTACCCTCCCGATTTTACATGGAAATTGGAAATAAAGAGTAAAAAATAGCGATCTTTCTTGGCCGTACTAGGCTTGTTTACATAAAACACTTTTTCAAATGGACCCCGTTCCATGTCCTGGGTACAGGGGTCCCATCGATTTTTTCCAATACGTAGGAGCCTTTTTCGCTAGCTTCTTTGACTCGGTACGGTCCTTCCCACTTCGGGGTCAGTTTTCCCGGGGTTTCGTCACGACTCGCGTCATTGTCTCGGAGCACAAAGTCTCCAACCTTGAATTTGTAAAGCTTGGCTCGGGAGTTATAGTACTTCTCGATCTTCTTTTTGTATCGGGCTTCTTTAATCGCCGCGATGTTCCGACGTTCTTCTAGTAGATCAAGATTGGATCGGAGCTCCCGCTCGTTTTCCTCCTAGTTTTTGCACCTTTGGTTTGGAAGCCCGATCTCTGCGGGGATCACTACCTCAGTGCCATATGTAAGACTGAATGGTGTTTCTCCGTTACTAGTCTTGTGTAACGTTCGGTGAGCCCATAGGACGTTCGGTAACTCATCCGCCCAACCTTTGCCTTCGCAACCAAGTCTTCTCTTTATCCCATCGACGATTCGCCGGTTTATCTGTTCAACCTGCCCATTCCCTTGGGGGTGGGCAACCGAGGAAAACACTTGTTTAATCTTTAGGCTTTCACACCAATGCTTGAACGGGTTTTCTGCGAACTGTTTTGCGTTATCGCTTACTATGTAAAGTGGAAGGCCGAAACGACATACAATTTGTTCCCAAAAGAACCTCGTTACATTGTAGCCGGAGATGATTGTGAATGGCCGGGCTTCCACCCATTTGGTGAAATAATCCACCGCAACTAGTAAGTATTGGGCACTTCCGCTCGATCGTGGAAAAGGACCGACTATATCGACGCCCCACTTTTGGAAAGGCCATGCGGCGTTTACCGGAATCACCTCATTCTTTGCTCGAAGACTTATTGGTGCGTGCTTTTGGCATTCATCACATTGCTGGAGTTCTTTGACGGCACTCTCGTGCATCCCAGGCCAATAGTATCCTGCATTTTTTACCTTTGTTACGATCATTTTTGGCCCGGCGTGAATACCGCAAATGCCATAATGTATCTCTCTGATGATATAGCTGGCCTGCTCTGGATCGAGGCATTTTAACAGAGGCCCGAGAAAGGTCTTTCGATACAAGCCCCCTTCCTGCATCTGGTATTGGAGAGAGTTGATTTGGATTTTTCTGGTTTCTGCTTTATCAACTGGCAGGACATCGTGCACCAGGTAATTGATTATGGGTGTCATCCATGTTTGCGACGGAGCTTCTACTTGCATAACATGAGGAGTGGCAATTGAAGGTGCGGTTAATACTTCCACCCTTACTTCCTTGGCCAGGTGACTGAACGATACATATGCCAGCTTGCTCAGCGTGTCGGCCTTTTTGTTTTTGCTACGGGGAACGTGTTCAACTTTACATGACTCGAACGATGCCATAATTTGTTTTACTTGTTCGAGATATTCGATCATGTTGGCCTCCCTTGCTTCATAATCTCCGTTCACCTGATTTGCTACGAGCAATGAATCTACATGGGCTACGACATTTCTTGCTCCGACTTTCAGTGCCAGACGTAGACCGGCTAATAAGGCCTCATATTTAGCTTCGTTATTAGAACTCTTAAATTCTAGCCGGAGTGCATACGTCATATCTGTTCCATCCGGATCGGTGAGAATTAAACCTGCTCCCGCCCCCTCGGCGCTTGAAGCCTCGTCTGTATACAGAGACCAAGGCTTCTTTGGAGTTTTCTCGATTTCTTCCACTTCCTTATCCTCCGGCATTTCTACCAGGAAATCAACTATCACCTGCCCTTTCAACGGTCTTTTGGTTCTGAAGGTGATATTGAATGCGCCCAGTTCGATCGCCCACTTTGCCATGCGACCTGAAACTTCGGGTCGTCGGAGAACATGCTGGATTCTTTGATCCGTTCGTAGCTCGATCGGGTGGGCTTGAAAGTATCGGCGAAGTCTTCTTGAAGCATGGACTAATGCCAGAGCTAGTTTTTCTAAGTTTGAATATCTTGTTTCATAATCTTTTAGTGTTCGGCTCACGTAGTAGATGGGGATTTGCGCTCCGGTTCGGTGAGCGACTAGCACTGCACTGATAGCACCATACGACGCGGCCAGGTAGACTGTTAGTACCTCGTCTTTTTCTGGTACGGTGAGGGTTGGCAGGGTGTCGAGATAAGCTTTAAGCTCTTCAAAGGCTCGTGCGGCTTCTTTAGTCCATTTAAACTCCGATCTAAAGCTTTTTCTGAGCACGTCCATGAACGGAAGTGACCTGCCTGTTGCTTTTGACAAGAACCGATGGAGGGCAGCCAGTCGTCCATTTAAGGATTGGATCTCTTTTACCGAAGTTGGAGGTTTCATTGTAAGAACAGCATCGATCTTGTCTGGGTTGGCTCGTAGGCCTTTTGACCCGACCATGACTCCCAAGAACTTTCCTTCTTCTACCCCAAACGTACACTTTTTGGGGTTTAACTTCATGTTGATGCTTCGGAGTCGGGTGAATGTCTCGAGTATGTCTTTCAGCATGGCGGCTTCATCGTGACTTTTGATTACGATATCATCAACATATACCTCTACATTTCGTTCGATCTGGTCTTTGAAAGCTTTGCTCATTAAACGCTGATACGTAGCACCGGCATTCTTCAACCCGAAAGGCATCTTAGTTAAGCAGTAAACTCCTTTGTTGGTGACAAAGGCTGTCTTGTCCTCATCTTCGACTGCCATTTGTATCTGGTGGTATCCCTTGTAGGCGTCTAAAAAACACTTCAGCCTGAACGTGGCGACGCAGTCAATCTTCTCATCAATCTTCGGTAATGGAAAACAATCTTTCGGGCATGCATCATTTAGATCGGTGAAGTCGATGCACATTCTCCATGAGTTGTCCTTTTTTCGCACCATAACGGGATTCGACACCCAAGTTTGGTATCGGACTTCTCGAATAATTCCGGCATCTAGGAGGCTCTTCACGTCTTTTGCAATTTCCTTGGCTCGATCCGGTGCCATGTGCCTTTTTCGTTGTGTTATTGGCTTGATCGATTCTTTTACGTTCAGGTGGTGCTGCGCCATAGTCCTGGGGACCCTTTGCATATCGGAGTGCTTCCATGCGAAAACATCAGCCGAGTTACTCAATAATTCCCATAGGAGCTTCTTCGTTCGTTTTGGGAGTTGAGCACCGATAGCCACTTGCTGTTCAGGGAAATCCGGATTAATCGCCCATAGTTCTGTAGGCACTTCGGATTTTTTGGAGCTCGTTTCTGCTGCGTGTCTTACCTCGGCTACGAACGAATTTGATTCTGAAAAGATAGTCGCGACACCAGCTTTAGTGGGGAATTTAATGGCACCATGTATCGTTGAGCTAATCGCTCCGAGAGCTCGTAACCCGGGTCGCCCGAGTATTATGTTATGCGACGAATGAGTACCAACAACCAGAAAAGTTAGTTGAACAGTTCTGCCTTTGTCACCCTCCTTGAATGTGGTCGGAAGAGTAATCTGCCCTATCGGACGAACCACTTCTCCCGAAAAACTTATTAGAGGGGTGGATACCTCAATCAACCTCTTCTTCGTCTATGGGTTTAGCTGCTGAAAACACTGTAAATACATTATTTCAAAGGCGCTTCCTCCGTCCACATAGATTCGCCAAACCAGATGTCCTGCGACTATGGCCGATATCGTGATTGGTCCGTCTCGAGCGTCTTCCGGATCGATCGGAGGAAAGTATGTCGGTTGGTGCATCCAAGCTGCCATATGTTGGCTCGACCGTTTTACCCCTCTTGGCTCGGTAGACCGAATCATATTGATTCCGGCCTCGGTGTTTGGATTATCAATCGTTATTGCAGGTTTTTTTCCATCTTTTACTTCTTTCACGAGGTGAGAGAGTTTACCGGATCATACAGCCTTTTCGATTTCTTGCTTCAAAGCCCAACATTCATCAGTTGTGTGCCCCTTGTCTCGGTGATATTCACAATACTTCTTGGAGTGCTTATCCGAGGTAGGTCGTTGTTTCGACGGTGTAGGGAACAGGGTGGTTTCCGTATTAAGGATTTCGCTCGACGACTTCGTTAGCTTGGAGAAGGTATTAAAACGTACGTTTCCAGTTCGGAAATTGCTTTGATCTGACTTCTGGTACGGGCCACGACTTCTGTTCCAATTGTTGCTTCTATCTTTTGGTGGTGACGCGTTTCGTCTCCATGATGTGGTTCGAGCCTTAGCGCTCCTTGTTGTTGTTTCGTGCGGTTGACCGCAAGCACTCTTTCCCCGAACGAAGGCTCGAGCTCGCTCCATGAGTATTTCCATGGTTTTTGGGAGGTCTTCGTGGAACTTTTCCACAAGTTAATTATTCCGAACTCCGTGACAAAATCCGGAAACTCGGAGTTGGTCAACCGCTCCGCTTATCTGCATACTCTCTCGATTAAAACGATCGATAAAATCTTCTACAGATTCTCCGTCACGGCGCTTTATGTGGTGAACCTCGGTAATGTCTTTCTTACAGCATCGCTGGTGGCAGAAATTTTGCAAGAATATACGCCGGAAATCTCCAAAATGATCGATCGACCCTTCTGGCAACCCATCGAACCATACTCTTGCCAATCCGGTGAGAGTTTGAGCGAACATGTGACACCAAGCCGGCATGGGCCATTGTTCGATCTTAGCCGCTCCGGCGAATGCGAACATGTGATCGTCCGGATCGGATGTACCATCATAGAATTTCAATGTAGGGGGCATTTTTAATTTGGCCGGGAGTGGGGCATTAACGATCCGTAACGTGAACTTCGACTGAGAAGTCATGGACGTGGGGTGATACGGCATAATGAGCTCCTGATCCTGAGGGTTTAGACCCATAGATCCCTGGCGAAACAGGTCGTTGAGACCGTTATTCATTGGAGCATTTGCAAATGAGGAAAATTGTGCAACACATGTTATGGGAGTGGAGATTATAGGACTTACCATAGATCCAGAGGTGAAAGCTCCCACGGAGACGGGGTTAGACTCTGGAAAAACGTTGCTGAACAAGTTCGTTCGGAGACTCTGTAACATCTCTTCCCGTTGTTGTTGCTGTTGCAGCTGTCTCAAGAGATCAGCGTTCCGTATGAGGAAAGCGTTGTCAAAATTAGGCAGCGGCGTAGCGACTGGAGCAGTAACAGACAGCGTGGTGACAGAGCTCCCAATTATAGAGTTTGCAGGTGGAGGTACTGTTGCTGATCCTACTGCAACTGCGGAGGTAGCAACAGTTGTAGGGGCAGCTGTTAGAGGTGCAACACTTCCCTCCCAAATGTCGCTATAAGACGGGAAACTGTTTGTGGAAACTGCTGTCGTTGACTCTGCCATGATTTCGAATGAACAGAATTAGGGAAGTGAATTATGTGAATTCGAGGGGATAGCGCCACTGAAGACTCAAAACCAGTTGGTCCGACCTGGTTAGAGTAGAGCTTTAGATGACCTAGCAAGAACCTGCAAGATCACAAGGAAACAAGCACACCGTTAGCCTCGTCACAAGGAGGGGGGCATCTCTGTGACCAAGCTCGGGCGTGAGAATAAGTATTTGTGAGGAGAGAATAGGTCAGTGAGAGAGAGAGGAGAGTTTAGAGAGAGAAAGTAGTGATTACCTCTGGCTTGGAGTCTTAGCGGGGTTTTTATAGTTTTGGGGTATGCTGACGTGGCGAGTTAGTTAGAGCCGGACCAGTCACTATCATAGTAGTTAATGTTGTGGGTCCCAGGTTAGTTAGGGCTAAACAAAGGGTCGGTCCGTTCCGTTCCTTGGTGCTTAAATGTGAGTATTCTTTTGGTTATTCGGTCCGGTTATACGTTGTCTAGTCATTCGGTTCGACTAAGGACATATCCTCATCAACCGCCTCAGCCATGGTTAGCATAGCAACTAGTGGACTGAGTCCAACCATTTCATCAATTGTAAAGGATGACACCAGTCACACCGCACCATCAACAACTTTTATTAGCACAACAAAACATGCTGTTACAGTCATCCAATGAGGAAAGAAGTAGACAGACTAAGGATACTTCTTAATAACCGAAGCGTAAGTATGGGCTAAGATGGTAATTGTAACTCTAGTGATGATATGTAATATGTTAAATCTTTCATTCTTGGTTACCCTCCTGGGGATATAGATATGTTGCTTAAAAAATGACACTGGTCCAAGGTTTAGCCAGGAAACGTGAGAGACGTGCACGGTGGCCCTTCACTAAGACTCCTCTAAATGTCATGGGAAGAACCGAGTGGCAGCCGCCATGGCGAAGCCAAGTCCCTGTGCGGACAAGGAGCCTTTAAGCAAGAGAATGATAAGTGCCATACCTATATGTCAGAGTTGGTGTTAGGAATAATTTTTGTATTCTGTATTTTATATAAAGACCCGTTGGTAAGGTTTATTATATAACTATAATTTATTAGATAATATAAAACAACAATACTAAATCCTTTTACACATTCACATAAAATTTGCACATTGCCAGTGTATAAATGATAGTTGGGATTTGTCCTTTTAGTTATGTTAGAGTATTGGTAGAAATACATATATTTATAGATGAAAAATAAATAATATAATACGTTATACATATAACTTAGTTTAAAAGCTAATCAAAATAACCTTGTTTTTATAAATCCAAGCTGAAGTTCTGTTAACTTAGACAAGACTTATATTTAGTATCATTTTTTTAAAAATCTATGGCTACCAAAGAATTAAAGAAATTATATGTATTTAGCATTGATGGCGAAGAAAACGTTGCCAAAAACATGTCTCTATTCCACATTAATAAAAGATGATAACAAGGAAAATGTTCTTCAGTCTTGTATTAGGGTGTAAGGGGTGCTCACCTAATAGGTGAGTCCCCCATCTTACACATGGCCAATCAGATCAAGCCACGTCAACTCCCCTAATACACTCCCCTAATATCTTGTTTTGATGGCGGCACTCACCTATTAGGTGAGTTGTTTTTTTTTTTTTTTTTTCTAAAAGAATGCATGTTTTATAAATTAAAAAAAGATTAGTAAAAATAAAAATTAAATAAAAGACATTTCATTAAATTAAAAAAAAAACATTCGAAGTAGAAAAAAAAATACATTCAACCTAAAAAATATAAAAACAAACTACTCCTCGTCCGAATCAACTTCAAGGTGAGGCAAATCTAAACTTCCGAGATGCTCAACGAGATCGTGTTTTAGCCTCCAATGCGTGTCTTCGTCAATGAGCTCCGTATAGGCTGTCTCATCGAAGACGGGTTCGACTGGAGGATCTTGAATATGAACCGGTGCTATCGCCCTTCCGTCGTCTTTTATAATCATGTTGTGTAAAATAAGGCACGTATACACGATGGACCTTATTTTTTTCACCGTTTTCGAACGCATTGGACGATTTAGTATTCCCCACTTCGACTTTAACACACCAAACGCCCGTTCCACATCTTTTCTTGCGGCCTCGTGTTGCCTCTTGAATTTTTTTTCGTTCGGGTCGTGTGGATATGGAAAAGACTTCACAAACACGGACCAGGTAGGGTAGATCCCATCAGTAAGATAATACCCGCGTTTGTATAAATGGTTGTTCACTTGAAATGGACAATTTGGCGCCGTTCCATTTCGTTGAGCAAGAAATAACGGAGATTGTTGCAGCACGTTGATATCGTTTTGTGAACCCGCTGGCCCACAAAAAGCATGCCAAATCCACAAATCTTGAGACGCTACGGCTTCTAACATAATCGTCGGGTATTGATGATCGCCTCTCATGTATTGTCCACGCAATTCTGTGGGGCACATTCTCCAGACGAAGTGTGTACAATCCAGACTCCCTAACATACCAGGTAGGTGATGCCTATCCTCATGAGCCTGATACAATAGCGCGATGTCGTGGCTCGTTGGTCTACGTAGGAATTCACCGCCATACCTTAAATTAAATAAAAGACATTTCATTAAATTAAAAAAAAGACATTTCATTAAATTAAAAAAAAAACATTCGAACTAGAAAAAAAAAATAAATTCACCGCCATACCTTTTACAAACCGTCTCGCAGAAATATTCAAGGCACTCACGAGAGGTCCTTTCAGACATATTTAAATACTCGTCCCCCTCGTCTGGTGGGTTACCGGTTGCAAGTTGTTTAATTGCCGAAGTAACCTTTTGCAACGGTGTAAAGCTTTTCTTCATTCTCCCGTCTAAGCCTTCTTGAAACCACTCGTCATACGCTTCCACGTCACTAACAATTTTTAGGAACAACGACTTGGACATACGAAACCTGTGACGAAAAGTATCTTCACTAAATTTTGGATTTTCATCGAAATAATCGGCCATGAGTGTCTCGTGGCCCCCCACACGATCCCGACGGACATATTTTTTTTTACTAGACGATGCCGTGTCTAGTAGCTCCGCTTGTTGGATGAGATTTTGGAAGAAAACTAAGCTACTATCGCTTGACCCGGTATCGTCATCGTCGGGAAAGTCGGGTATGGGAGAAAGAAACGGGAACTTGGAATCCATTTTGTGTTTAAAAGATATAAAAGTTTTAGAGTTTTGGTGTTGGTTTGTTGTGAATGTGGTAAAAAATGGATTAAGATTGGTTAGTATATATATTGTTTTAAAAAAAAAATTGATTTTTTTTTTTTTTTTTAAAATTTCGACCGTTTGTAAACGGTCAAATCTCGAACATCGTGCATTTCCAAGCGGTAAACCCCCACCCATTTCCAGCCCCGATTCGGGATACCGCGGGGACGGCGGCGGTGTTCCCGATCGGGGAAATCGTTCACCGAGGGCCTCCCCGAATGCGCCCCGTATACCCTTAGTGAGTGTAAAGGTCTTTCTTTATCTGATAACAATCACATATGCTTGATAGCAATGGTTAAATAACTTACATCCTTAACCAATAAACAAGCAAGAAACAAACTTTGGGGTGTCTAATACCTATCAAGAGTAGGGATTAGATATTTGGACCGAATACCGGTACTCTACCATAGCGGTACAAACCAAACAAATTCGGTACGGTTTTTGTTTTAAATTCAGCTTAATTTTGGTATCAGTACTATTTAGCACGGTACCGGTTCGTGACTTTTAAAAGGTATTGTACCATATTGGTACTTACCGAACATGTACGGTACGGTATTGTACCGGTACCGAATCCCTAATCAAGAGACCAATAAACAAGGACAACTGTGTGGAGAACAATTTGTCATGAACTAGTTACACTATACGTCTAATTTCTCCATGTGATAGTTGCTCATATAGAAGTCCGTTCAAACCCATTTTATGGCATGTTTACATGTTTTTTGTGCCAGAAGGATTATACATTATACATATTATACATATTAATTTAAACTTGTGATGAATAGTAAAATAAAAAATTTATGTTATTATATTCTTTCTTTTAGTTTCCGATTTTACATATATTAAATTATATACGTTTTTAATTATTATTTAATTCGATATTTTATCCTATAACTCAGGTTCATTATTCTTTCTAGCTAAATATGCGATTGTATTTAATATTTTTTATCGACGTGTTGTATAGATTTTGTTGAGAAAAAAAGTTTTATTTAACAGAGTTTAGTGGTGAACCGAACTGATACCCTCATCGGTTCTGCTATTGTTTGTTATTATCGGATCCAATATCGATATTCATTTTTTATTCTCTATTGACGTTGCTATCGCTGTTATTATTATCGAAACCAGTAATGATATTCGTTTTTTTTTTGTTTTCAATGTAAAACAGATTTTTTTTTGCATATTATTGACTTTAAACTGAAAGTCGGTACAATAGTGATAGTGTTACGAACCAAACCAGTAACAGGCGAATTCCCACCACATCGCGCACAAAATATATAAATTTCGAACCCTAATGAATAGTAACATCAGTTTTTAAGATATTATATAGAAAAATTATGTTCCAGTTTCACTCATTATATACCTTAAACAATATATGATTCTAACCCATTTTGTTTTTATTTAGAGTTAACTGCCATTTTCGTTCCTGCAGTTTGTCCAATTAAGTCAGTTCAGACCAAATTTCAAATTTGTACCAATTCTGTCCCTGACGTTCTTAAAACATGTCAGTTCCGTCAAAAAAAAAGCATGAGTTAACTGTCATTTTTCGTCCCTATGGTTTGTTCAATTATTCAATTCAACCTTAGTTTTTTTGGACGGAACTGGCATGTTTTAAAAATGTCATGGACGAAAATGGTACGAATTAGAAATTTGGTCTAAACTAGCATAATTGGACAAACTACACAGATGAAAATGACAGTTAACTCTTTTATTTAATTTGATTTTTCCTCCGATAAGTTGTGTTCATCATCTTTTCATTTTAAAAGATGACTACGCGACTTTGTTTAATATATTTTTCTCAGTGTTCATGTATGAACTTTGTTGAAAGAAAAAAGATGACTTTAAACCAAATGTCAGTAACAGATATCGTCAGAAAACCAACTGATACTGGTCGATTTCCCGCCGCATCACGCGGTGAAACATCCCTAGTTATAACTAAAAGAAAATGGTAAACATATAATGGTTCATCAATGAGCACTAAGTTATTGCAAGGAAAAAACCTAAATTGCTTACTCTTTTTATCAATGTTTATTATTTTTTTTTCAAATTTATACTTATTACATACAAATAAATGTGTATGAAATGTGTTTTTTTTTTTTTTTTTTTTGAAATTTCTACTTCTTACATACAAATGTAGATGCCATGTATGTAAAAAACCATAAACAAATGAAATTTGTTCACATGTAAATAAATGATTTTTTTTATTATTTCAAAACAGATGAATAAATGTTTCATTTGAATAAATTTAATATTTTAAAATTTTTAAGATTTAAGAAATAGATAATTTATTTTTTTTCTTTATATTATCATATAAAAACTATGCTATGTCAACAACTCTTCACATATAATAAGGGTGTGTACATAAAAATATAATATAATGTATATGGATAAATATATAATTTTAATGTTTCGCACAAAAGTTTTTTGAGTGAATTAGTACATCAGTCGACGTTGTTTGATCAATTTAACTACTTAATTTTTAATTTTTTAACCCATTAACCCATTGAGCACCTAATGTTTCTTATTGCACCATTGAGTCTAATTGACTTACCCAATTAAATTTTCTAAGTTATTTTTTCAAAAAATGACCAAAATACTCTTACATACATATATATATATATATATATTATATACACACACAAACATGTTATATATATAGCCCTGATATTCTAATCTCTCTTTCTTTCACATCTTAACTATCGCACCACCGCCACTGAACCACCGCACCATCTCCTATGCACCACCATCACTGCACCACAACACCACCCCCACCACACCATCGCCACTGCACCACAACACCATCGCACCACCACCATTACAATACAACCCTTAATATGTTTTCCTTCATTTCAAACAATCATACGACACACACATATACTTACTACAATAGAGGGGGGTCGCGAAAGGAGAGGGAATTGGGAAAAGAGATGGGAAGCATGCCATGGCCTTCCACCGACCATCCTAATCCAATGACAAAAATGATGGCTACTGTTGGTGGATCTGATTTAAGGAAACACAACAAACGAGGATAAGGGGATGACAGTTAGAGTCTGGTACCTAAAACCCGGTGACCTAGGCTCGGATGGTGATGGCTTGACGATTTTCAAGACCTGGGCTAGGTTTCGGTGGCTACAAAATAAATTAGCAGTGGTGGTCCAACATCAACATTAGGCGACGACTAGGCTTACGGGAAATGAGAACGGGCTTCCGACAAAGATGATGTTCGGGGGGCATATATATACATACATGTATATATGTATTTAATAAGAGTAAATTACACAAATTGTTCTTTAGTTATATAGCAAAGAGTTAACTGCCATTTTCGTCCCTGTGGTTTGGTCACTTTGGCCATTTCAGTCCATTTTTCAAAAATCCGCCATTTTCCTCCCCGACGTTCTGGAAAGGTGCCATTTCAGTCCAAAAATCATAACCCAGTTAAGTTGGTTTGTAAATAAGGACTGATTGTGTAAATTTGTAACATAAAGGACCATTTAAATAAAATCTATAAATATTTATATAATTATAATATATATATATATATAATGTATACACACACTCTCTCTCTACTCTCTCTCTCTCTCCATGCTCTGCAATCACCACCACCGCCGCCAGAACCGGATCTCCGGTTGTCACCACCGCCGCCGCCGGAACCACCACCATCAACGTCATCATCGTCATCATCTGTTATCATCATCATCGATCATCATCATCAGCGGAGACTGAAACACGATAGAACCTGACCCGAGCCGCCGGCAGCGGCCCGCTGTCGTTACTGCGCTGAACCACCGTCACCATTAGTCGCCACTGTCGCCTGAAACCAACCCGAAACTGACCGAAAAAGAAGGATCGAACTAAAACGCAATGAAACGAGATGAAGAAAAGGATTCAGAAGCTTACCGGGGTTTTTGTCGAAGGTTTGCCGGAGAACCGGACTCGAGACCTGAAACCAATCATAACCAACCATCGTTGCTGCCGCCGGACACGAACCAGAACTCGTCGGAGCAAAAGAAAAACCATCACCACCGCCGTCGCCGATCTCTCTCTACTCTCTCTCTCTCATCCTTTCTGCCTTGCCGCTGCCGCCACCATGGTGGCGGAGTTGTTGCTGTTCTCCGCTGCCACCAGGAGACAGTGGTGGCTGGATAATCTCCGGAAAGCTGATAGATGTTTATCGGAGAGGGGGTGTAGGTAGGAGATGACGAAGAGGGCGGAGGAGATGTGCGTGTGGCCGGAGAAGTCGCCGGAATTGGCGCCGGTCGTTGGAGAAGTGAGAGGGAACAGGAGTGCGGCCACCACTGTGTTATATATTTATAGATTTTACTTAAATGGTCCTTTATGTTACAAATTTACACAATTAGTCCTTATTTACAAACCGACTTAACTGGGTTATGATTTTTCGACTGAAATGGCACCTTTCCAGAACGTCGAGGAGGAAAATTGCGCATTTTTGAAAAATTGACTGAAATGGCCAAAGTGACCAAACCACATGGACGAAAATGGCAGTTAACTCTATAGCAAATTACCCTTTTATCAAAAAGTCTAAAGACTATCCATTTTTACTAAATATTTACACTCTTTGTCCTTTACACTAACTAGTGTTAACTTTAAGGTAAAATAACCATTTTGCTTAAAGTACGTAATCTATAATTTATTTATAAAGAACATAATCTGTAACTCAAAGTTTTTTTCTTTTTTTTTTAATTTTTCTTTTTATGAAATGATCAAAATATTTTTTTTTTCAATTTTATTATTTTTTTTCTTTTTTTTTAATTTTTCTTTTTATGAAATGATCAAAATATTTTTTTTTTTCAATTTTATGATTTTTGTCACTAATGTTTTATCAATTACCTAAAAACAATTTTCCACTACGAAAATTAACTAAGAAAAATGAAATTCAATTGAAAACATTAGTTGCTCATTGAGTTCAAATAGTAATGAACTCAATGTGAACATCCTACGCCCAATTGCCCGACCCATTTGCCGAAATATAACACACACAACACCACCATCGACACCCAAACCAATCTCTCTCGATTCACCAATCCAGAGAGATTTCATCAAATCTCTCTCCCATTTCTTCTCTTCAATCCAAGATTCACAAAAAATGCAAACATCTTCACTCAATCACCCTTCATCTTCCTCCTCATCATCCTCCCCCGATTCACCATCACACTCCTCCATAACTCTCCATTCCCTCTTAGCATCATCCACCGATTCATCCTCATCATACCCATCTTCTTCTTCTTCCTCCCCATCTCGCTGTTTCGGCCTCAATCTTCTCGTCAAAGCAATCCACCAAGTCACAGCAGGATCAGTTGTTGGTGTCCCGTACATTCAACGAAGAATCTTGACCCGAAGAAGAAGACCCACCCACTTCAACAATCTCATCATCACCACACAATCCAAACCCAAACCCAAATCTAAATCGAAATCGAAGGTGGAATCGAGAAGACAGAGGAGGGTTAATGTGACAATGCCTTCGAAATTCAGAGACTCTGTTCTTCAGCCATTGACTCCTAAACGACGATCAGAGAGATCGGCTGCAATTAAGATCATTGGTGAATGATTTTATAAGGTTTTGTTGTTGTAGATCGGATTTGTTATAGTGTTATACGTAATTCTTTTGGGGGGAGTTATTATTAGTTTATTATAGTTCTTTTTCGGTGAAATATGTATCTGATCTGTTAGTTTAGATTATGATTAATGAAAAAAAGTTATGGGTTTTGGAAATTTGGAGAGTTTATGATTGGATGTGCATGATCTGTAGTTGAATTTTGATTATTTGTGCTCTTAATCTGTTGTATGCTCTCTGTGCAATTTGTTTCGACATCTGCGGTTCGATTGTGGTAAATTAGTCATGATCTGAGCTTGATGTTGTTACAAATTGTGTTGAAAGTTGATGGGTGTGATAAAGTTTGTGTTTTTTTGGGTTGGATGCACTTTGGGTAGCTTAAAGTTTAAATTTTGGTCTTTGTAAAATGGTTGATTTTTGTCAAATTTGGTAGTTTCAGTTGAGATGTACTGATCAGTAAATGGTTTTTAGCTTCAGTCATTGGATGTTAAAATGTTGGCTTGTTTAGAACATTATAAAGGGTTCTTGTCACAGAAGTACATAACTCAATAGTGGGTGCTTTTTTACATGATAGACATGCTGGTATTAGCACATAATCTCTCATAATGATGATGCACTCTCTTTTCATGAACAAAAAGATGTAAATGTTGTTGATTGGCAAGGAGTTATTTATAATAATTTAGAATTACTAATGTTTCTTAGACTAAGCGGTGTGGGGGACAGCCTAGGGCCGGCTTGGTGCGGCGCCGGGCTTGCACACCGCCCCCTAGGTGCGTCCCCGTCCTCTTCGTCGCCTTCCATACGGTCTTGTCGGGCCTTCTCTTCTCACACACACATATAGATACAACACACACACACACACATATATATATATATATTGAGGTCCATCCTCTTTAGGCTCATCCCCACACCCGCTTACGTGGACGCCTACGGACTACCCTCCTCCACACCTCATAGTCTTATGATGTTGGCCTTTTGTTGATGATGATGGATTGATGGCAGCCAATGGCAGGTTGGTGGGTTTGGGTTAAGGGGATTAGATTGATGAAACTGAACACGACGCACATATTTATTCGTGTCAACAAAATCCATAACGGGTTAAACGTGAAACTATGTAACCCGTTTAGATAAACGGGGTCAAACATTGGCGGGTGTAAACCCGTTTTGACAAAGTTGTATACGGGTTGGTATGTTGAACTTATAATTTATATTTGTATTTTTTTTTTCAAAAGAAATCTATTTATAAATGGGCTGACCTTTTAATTTTACTACAACCCAAATAAGACCCATTTATTAAGTGGGTTAAACTAACCAACCCAAAATCTAATTACTTTGCAAACAACTAATTGTTGTAGTTGGAATATTATGCATTCACCTCTTACCATTTAATGTTTACTTCCATTTGAAGTTAAACATAGAAAGGGGACCAAGATCTTTGAAAGGTTTTACAGTTTTGAACTTTCTTAGAGTGAATCTACATTGTTATGCACATTCTCTGGAACTTAGGATGTTCTTTTTAGCATATGACTTTATGACTATGCCTTATGAATCCACATGATGAAGGAGAATCTAGCATTTCAGATAGAGGGGGCAATCTTGACCCAAAGCCTTCCAAGTGGGTCAATTTGGGTTGCTTTTAAAATTATATGGGTTGGTTTGGGTAAGATATTTTAACTAAATGGGTCACAATGGGTCACTTGAAATTCCATCTTGTTATTTTCGGGTCAAAGCGGGTCGACAACATTAAAGAAATGGGCCGATGTGGGTTTGTGTCTTAAAGAAACGGGGTAGGTTTCGGATCGGAATGGGTTCAGTTCAAATTGAGTTTCGGGCCGAGACAGGTTTTGGCACGACGCAAGTTTTGGATCGGAACGGGGTCGGTTCGGGTCGGGTTTCGGGCCGACGCGGGTTTCTGCATGGGACGGGTTTCAGATCGCAACGGGTTTTGGGCCGACACGAGTTTCCGCACGAGACGAGTTTCGGGTCGGAACGAGTTTCGTACCGTTTCGGCCCATACCGTTTCGACCCGTACCGTTTCGACGCGAACCGTTTCGACGCGCACCGTTTCTACCCGTACCGTTTCTACCCGTACCGTTTCGACCTGTACCGTTTCGACCAGTACCGTTTCGATGGGAACCGTTTCGACGAGAACCGTTTCGATGGGAACCGTTTCGACCCGCACCGTTTCGACCAGTACCGTTTCGAATTGAACCGTTTCGATGCGAACAGTTTCGACCCGGAATAATCAAAATCCTAGTCCCCAACAAAATTACAGCAACTTCGAGTCGCAGTAACAGTTCAGAAACGATAATACCCATAATTCCATAACCATATACAAGATTTACATTAATCGCCTAATTCTATAATAATGATTTCTTCTCCAGAGAGAATTAACAAAAGAAAGAACATGTCACGAGTGGACAGGTGAAGTAAAAACAAAAGTTGTAGAAACAAAAGTACATAAATTTCATAACCATTTTTTTAACCAACCCATAATTCCATAACCAGTTCAGAAACGATAATACCCATAATTCCATAACCACATACAAGATTTACATAAATTTCCCGCTGATGTACAATCACTTAAAAAAACATTTTTTTAATCAACCCGACCCGACCCGACCCGAAACCCATTCTGACTCGAACCCGTTTCGACCCGAACCCGTTTCAACCCGAACCAAAACAACCCTTTTTTAATTGACCCTTTTTGACCCATGACCCGACCCGTTTGCCAGGTCTAATTTCAGAGCTCCATGACCAGATATTGATTCTTGATACGACGAATTTGGTCAAATATTAGGGGAAGAGGGGTCGTTCACTAGTGATAGATTCTATCACTCTCACTCTCCAATCAAATCATGCCATGTCATCAACCAAATTTCTATCACTAGTGATAGAAATGTAGGAGGGGTGGAATCACTAGTGATGGAATTCTATCACTCCCAATTTTTTTAATTTTCATTTTAAAATTAGAAATTAAAAATAAAACACTAAATTATAAATTTCATTAAACTTTAAAAATAAATTACATAGCCAAATAAAAAAACAACTAAACCGGTGGCATCTCCCAACCCCACTTTGCGCAAATCGCGCGCTTTTGTTGAATGACAACTGACTTGAACGGTTCGTCGAGATGGGCGTGGTTTTCACACAAGATTTTTAAATCATTTTGTCTTTCAATCGTTTTCAAGTGTTCCTTGTACGCCTGCTCGCGTTCAACTTTTAGGGACATCATTGTTTCTTTTCTTTGTTCGGCCTTCTTGAATTGGGTCATTTTCTCCTCTTCGATTCTGAAGATCGACTCCGCCACCGCTTCCTTCCCTTTGCTTGACGATTCGCCACTTTTCTTGCGTCGTGGCCTTGTAGGTGTATCTTCTTCAACGGGGTCGTCAACGGGTTGATCGGGTTCGTCAAGGGGGTCGTCGTTTAAGTTCATTTGGGGCAAGTTATCCGTTCGTTAATTTCATTTGAAAGGGTGGATATTGTTGGCTTTGAAAGGGTGGGACTTGGTCGGGTTCGTCTTGCAACCTAAAGCGCGTCGGCTCGCCAAGATTCGCTCGAACCTTGGGTCTTACGGGATTTTTCTTTGTACCCGAACCTCTTTTTTTCGAACCCCCACCTCTCTTGCTTGAACCTTCCATATTTCTTGTAAAATTATTTAGATTGAGCTGGAGAGTTTTTTAATTTTTTGTATTGAGTGTGAGAATAGTTGGAGAGTTTATTGATTTTTTGTATTGAAATAGGTTGGATTTATATAAAAAAAAAAGGATCAAATATCATCCAAACGGTCAAAAAATACCCAAATGGTCATTTTCCAACGTTCCAAAATTCAAAGTTCAACGCGTTATCTGTGTAACGCGTTTTAAATATAACGCGTGATCAGTGCAGCGGCGGCGGTGTTCCGTGATCACATAACGCGTGATGAAGCTTTATAACGCACCGCCCCGAGTCACCTTATGGTTGAAGAATATTTAACTTGTAAAAAACCGGAACCATTGTGGTCAGATATTATGGTGTCTATTGCAAACAAACCAAAATAACCTTACATTTCACAAAGGTATAAGACTTGAATCGATTATACAAATGCGAATACATAATACTCAGAGATCCGATTTCCATTCATAAGGTCAAAATAAATAAACAATGAATGATTAAAGAAAACTAGAGCATCATCATTCATCGGTTTCATCCTCACAAAGTTGCAACCAAAACTACGGCTTTATGTGATGAATAACCCTTGTGTCAAATCACAAATGGATTCAAAATAACTAAGATAATATATAACAAGACTGGAGAATGATAACACTTTCATCCCATTTATTCAACAACAGATAGAAATAATTAAAATAAGATAAGATGACTGTACTTTTGAAGCTTCCCATACTCAGCTTTATAACTTAAACTCAAACACCATTCTTGTTGAATGCTCTATCCAACCTCCTCTTAGTGGGAGAAGAGTGACAGCTTACAGCTTTATTCTACACAAAATGAAATACAATTAGTTAGAAACGTCACTGAATATAAACGAGCGGGTCAAAATGCATAAAACCTCCTAAACGACTTTATTTTAAAACACCTAGTTGTTATTGTAATAATATAGTTTTTGTAACGATATTAAGCACATTAACTTTTTTATATAAACTTTATATATATATAAAGAAGTGTATATTAGTAAATTACCACTCTGTTCCTTCTGGAGTTTGCAGACCTTCCTAAGGGAGATGTGCAAGCACTTGAAGAGTCTGTGGTTTGCATAGTATGACTCCAGTAACTCCCAACAGTCCCTATGATCGGTGTCTCGTCAGGGCTACGACATGGCGACTTTCTTGGAGACGATCTCGCCGATAACTGTTTGACTTCGTCAATGGTCCACGCCCCTAAAATCGGTCTATCTTCGAAACTCTTCCAAGAAGTTACCTCATCAGAGTATGCATATGAATTCCCAGTAGAATATTGACTTTCTTCCTGGTTGCTTACTGTTATTGACTTTGACTTCTCAGGGTCAACCAACCAGCTAGAAAGACTTGTTGTTACAGCAGTGTTGTTGTTTTTCACCTTCCCCTTCATATCTGAACCTTTAAAGATAGGTTCTTCACTTATCGGGATAGCGATATCTTCTTGTTCTAAATACAAATTTTCTTTTTCTTGATGGAGATCGAAAACGGGTGTTGGTGGAATTGACTTTAGTGTTTTCCATTGAGCAAGATTCTCAATTGGGTTCAACAAAGAATCAGCATCCTCATTAGGGCAAGACTTGATTGTTTTCGAAACCATTTTGGGTGAAGAACTAGTTTTTAGGGGACTGTTGACCTCTTTATCATCGACGTCAACGGGTGGATTAATCGATTGCCTCCTTGGATTAACCGACAAAGAAAACAACGATTCGGATGACTCTTCTTGAATAACTACTTGATCTGCATCTTCTTTAGTTACATGATTACCATATCTATGCATCGGTGGATAAGATATGTAGCTTGAAACACTAGAATCCGAGATGGCCCGACTCGGAACCTCAGTTTTCATCTCCTTCTCTTTTTCACTTTCATCCTTAACTTCCATATCTTTCTTGTTATCATTCTCAATTTCAACTTGAACCCCCTCACTATTTAATTTTTCTTCCTTTCTTTCATTTTCAGTTTGCATAATAATTCCCAATTTTCCATTTTCTTTTTTCTCTTCAGAAAGAATCTCAACATCTAAATCTATAACAGATGTCTTACTGTCATTTTCTTTGATCACCTGACCTTCACTATCATCCCTAAAGTTCAATAACAAGTGAAATAAAACAAGCTTCACTAACAGTAAAACAAGCTTCATTAACAGTAAAAAAAAGAGAATCTTCCTTTAAATTACCTCGATTTCCTAACAGGGGTTTGGAGCGATCCGATATTAGTTGATTCTTGTGTAGGTAACTTGATCAAAACAGTCTCACAATTCTTGTCATACCCCTGAAACAGATTATTAATAGTAGTAACATAGATTTAAATTAAGAAAATAATAGAAAGGACTAAGTACCTGAAGTGCAGAAGAAGAAGAGGAAGTGAAGCAGGGTGCGGGTGCGGTTGGGTTGACAGATTTATTAAGTTTGGGATGCTTGGAGGAAGTGAAGCAGGGAAAGAGTGAGAAGCAGCCCATGAATTCTGATTGTTGATGATGATGATGATTCAATGAAGCTGCTGCTGATGCTGGTTAATGAGAGGGGGAGAGAGAGAGGTGAAGGGGGAAGGGGAGAGATTAGTGGAGGCTTAAACGAAAGGGGGAAGATGTTGGAGCGTGTTTGAAAAATGTGACCGTTGGTGGATTAGGCTCTAATGGGGCCTTTCTTTCTTTACATCACATTTCATTTTGGTACGTTGAGTTGGATTAAATTTTCTGTAAACCATAAAAAGCAATTTTAATTTTAGATTTTCTTTTAGAAAAATGATTAGTGTAATTATACTTGTATAGACCTCTTTTAATTTTGAAAATCGGACTCAACCAGGAATAGATTGAGGTTGTTTATAAGTTTTTGAAAACCATTGTTTAGTTTTTTATTGGATCAAGAGATACAACACATGTATGTATAAACGTGTGTGTCGGTACTTTTTAATAGGTAAATACATGAGTTCCTAATCAGTTTTATATTTATGATAAGAAACTCTAAGACATTTTTATTTAACTAAAGTAACATCCAATGGCAAATATATGAATATTCAGTAGGGGCGATATATGGCCTGGGTCACAAATCGACAAATGATAATTATATGGTAAACCATTAAACCGTTAAACATAGCTAAAAAAACTAGTTCATCGAATACAATAGAAAAATACTACTTTTAGTGTCCTTTACATTGTTAGAGTTAAACATTAAATTAACAGTGGTTAAAAAGAGTTGAATACAAAATAAGCAGAGGGAAAATTAACATAAACTAATGAACAATCAATAAACAAATAACAAACAAAAATATACCATCAATAAAATAAAAATTAAACATATAGTGGTTTCACTTAAGCTTTTAATTGTTTAAATTCCAAGAAAGTAAAACAAAAAGGATTTGTTTTATGGCTCTTCCCCTTTTGATTTTAAGCCCCTTTTGCAGTACCAATTAAAGAACAAAATGCCCTAAAGTGTCCGACTTTGGGCTAAATACCAAAGATCACATTGGTGCTTGGTTATATGCTGTATCCGGTCTGGTAACATCCATACTAACCCATCTTACATATGTGCTGTTTACATGTTTTCAATATTGAAAAAGTAATGAAAAAGATATAGGCTTATGACCGTTTCACTTGATAACAAGTACATATCTAAAAAGTTATACATATCATTCTAGGACACTAACCAAGTACCCATGTAAAATCAAGAGTGTTGGGCTGTGGGCCAAACCCCATTGGTCAACGTGCCCATATAAAAGAAGAGAGAGGCTAAGAAAGTGTTGGTCTGTGGGCCAAACTCCAATGGTCAAAGCCCAAGAGTGGCTTACATCTTGCATTTTTGTACTTATATCCGATTAATTTTTCTACAATTATATATTTATATAGGAAAACGATTAGTGGCAGATATAGAAAAAAATTCATAGGTATCTGATATATAAAATAGAGAAATAAATAAAAAAATTTTGCACTTTGTCAAGAAAGTTGAAGGGTGTCTCGTGCACCTATGGGATACACGTAGAATTGCCCTTGAATATGATGCATTTGTGTTTAGGGCTGCAAACGAACCGAACGGACACAAACAAGGCTTTGTTCATGTTCGTTCGTTAAGGAAATAAATGTGTTTGGGAACTGCATATGAACACTTAGCAAACAAGAATTTATGCCCGTGTTTGTTCATTAAGGAAACGCACGTGTTTGTGTTTATTCATTAATTTTAGGTACCGAACGCAGACGTACGTTCAAGAACACAAATGAACGTTCATAAAAATAAATAAACACAAACGAACGTTCATAAACACAAACAAAAGTTCATAAAAAGAACCAACACAAATGAACATATATTAAAGTTCGTAGAAAATCAACATATTTTATCACATACATTACACGTAGTCACGTAGAACCCATAATATGTTAACCTAATACTTATTGAATAATTTAAAATAAAATAAAAGACACTACTATTTATTACTTATTTTATTAGTAAGAATTTGAAATATTTAAATAAAATACAAACCATAATGAACTATCAAATACAAATGAACATAAACGAACGGGTTATCAAACTTTCACGGACATAAATGAACGAGCACGACCTCTGTTAATGTTCGTTCATTTAACTTAAAGAACAAAATTTATTGTTTGTATTCATTCAATTATTAAACGAACGAACACAAACGAACTTCCCGTCAAACAGTTTATGAACTATTCGCTAAGGTTCATTTGCATCCCTATTTTTGTTTACTTGAGAATTTTGGCTTTTGCTCAATCATGTTTATTTTGTTTCTTTAAGTTGTAATTGCTGATTTGTACCTTAGGTATCGAAACTTGTATTTTGCTCATGAGTCATGAATTCTAAAAATAACCATCTAGTTGTTTGTCACGGAATAAGTCAGTTCATCACAATTTATCTAGCGAGCTTGTACGTTCTGCAATAAAAACTGTACCCTGTGTGAATGTCTCACTCAGCTTTTTTATGTTTGGTTTGTGTCACCTATCATTGTTTGTCTTCTAATGATGTGCTGTCATATGCATGCAGAGTTCACAATCAGTAGAGTAATGTGATCTTAATTTGTATTGTATCCGTTAAAATATTTTTTTTTTTTTTTTGAAAGGCAAGCAGCAAGAGAATAATATAAAAATGAAATGACCAAACCTAGCAAGATGCTAGGAAAGGCCCAGTACAGTACAGTACAGGAACAAGGAAGAAAAAATGCAAAGTATCCGTTAAAATATACACCCTTAAAAATCATATACCTCGTATTTAAATGATAAGATTGAGTTGATGTGAATGTGAAAAAAAGTACGTTATCTAGGCGTGACTTAAGGACTGTTTGTTTTAGCGTTATACTTGTTAAACATTATACTGAGTCTGAATGGTTAAGACAGACCTCTTATCTGAATTTGTCAGACATTTGCCTCTAAATGGTTAAGCATTATACTGGTTCTTAATAGTTCAGACCGCTTACTAGTTCAGCATTTACTCATTCAGAAGTTGTCAAACAGCCCCTTAGACGGTGATTTCACATTTCGCACCGTGACACCGATATGTATTGTGGGATGTGAAATATGAAATATAGTGATAGGTTTAGGTGACTCTATATGATTGGCTTATATATCTTTCGTATATGAAACAAATCAACCACCATCGCCCCCAGAAGCACGCTCTAGTGCCCTCCTTGCGCCCAGTTCGTGGCAGGGTTCCTTATCTCGTTGCACCCGACAGTTCAACTTGGCTTCTCCATGCCACTCCCTCCGCGTCTCTTAGCTCACAGACTAAAATTTGAGGATCGGATTCAACTAATTAAAATTAACATATCACAACGGCTCAAATAAACACTTTGCTCAAAATTGTAAAATACAATTTGATAATCATCAAAAGTAATGTATGATATTAGGTGTAGATAATAATAATAAAATAAAATAAAATAAAAAATTAAATAATAAAAGTTATGTTTCTTTCTTTTCAAGTTTTCTTATATTTTACTGAACATTAGCTGAAAAGTTCAGAACATGGAAAACAATTTATTTATTGCATATAAAATAATGATTATCCAAACTTGTAAAATAAACAGCCGAAAATGATAGAAGAACAAAACAAATAAAAGAAAGAAAAAGAGAGAAGGTGTCTATATGACACGTCAAAATCGTGATCAGGAGATTTATTTTGTTCACAGGAGTGTGACAGCCGTCACGGATCACTAAAAAAGTTATTGTATTGACACGTGTTCTTTAATGCACACACGGTAATCCGTTTAGTGGCTCATTCGCACGAACAAGTCGCATTAAAACTTCTCGTTGCAAGCTTTCTATACCAATAAGGTTCTTATTTAGAACCATTTAGTTTCGTCTCCCATTGTCCAACACTACAAATTAGTTCTTAACCGATAACCAACATAATCTATGGTTTGATTTTAAGTAGAGGGGGCAATCTTTACCCAAAGCCTTCCAAGTGGGTCACTTTGGGTTGCTTTTTAAATTATATGGGTTGGTTTGGGTCATATATTTTCACTCAATGGGTCAAAATGGGTCAATTAAAATTCCATCTCATATATTTTCGGGTCAAAACGGGTCGACAACTTCAAAGAAATGGATCAATGTGGGTTGATGTCTTAAAGAAACGGGTCAAGTTTTGGATCGGAACGGGTTAGGTTTGGATTGAGTTTCGGGCGGCTGGGACGGGTTTCCGATCGGAACGTAGTTGGTTCGGATCGGATCTCGGGTCGGCACGGGTTTCCGCACGGGACGGGTTTCGGGCCTACATGAGTTTTCGCACGGGACGAGTTTCGAGTCGGGACGGATTTTAGCACGAGACGGGTTTCAGTTCGGTTTTTTTGTTTTGTTTGGGTCGGTTATTTTCGGTTTCGGTTGAGATTTTTTGTTTCGTTATGGTCGCTTTTTCGGTTCGGTTTCGATTTTTTTAGTTTTTTGTTTCGTTTTGGCCGGTTTCGATTCGTTTTTTGTTTCGTTTTGATCGGTTTTTCCGGATCGGTTTCGATCTTTTCAGTTTTTTTGTTTCGTTTTGGTTGTTTCGTTTCGGTTCGGTTTTCGGTTTTTTATTTCATTTTGGTTGCTTTTTTGGTTTGATTTTTTTCAGTTTTTTTTTTTGTTTCGTTTCGGTTCAGCTTTGGTTTTTTTTTTCGTTTTGGTCACTTTTTTCGCTCGATTTTTTTAAGTTTTTTTGTTTCGTTTTGGTCGGTTCGGTTCGGTTTCAGCTTTTTTGTTTCGTTTTGGTCAGTTCCGTTTCGGTTTCAGTTTTTTTTGTTTCGTTTGGTCGGTTTTTTCGGTTTCGGTTTTTTGTTTTGTTTTGGTCGGTTTTTTTGGTTTCGTTTCGGATCGGTTTCAATTTTTTGTTTCGTTTTGGTCAGTTTCGGTTCGGTTTCAGTTTTTTTATTTTTTCTTTTTGGTTGTTTTTTTATTTAGATAAGTATCCCAGTCTCGTATTCATAAGCTCATTTAGATAAGTATTCGATTTTTCAAGCACGGAATAGTCTCAGAATTCAGAAAAGGGCAAAACAAGTTCTATTGTATGTTCAGCCTCAACAACAAGAAGTTAGACAAAGTGATCAAAAACCCTTTCAAAACAATGGTGGATAAACAAGGTCCTCAAATGGTCAACTGGGATATCAGGAGAACTTGAAGCCATAACTAATGATAATCAGAGGCTAAATTATGCTGGTAACATGAAGGTGTATATGGCAATCTTGGTAATTTACATACAAAAAAAAGACAATGAAGTCTTGCCAAATGGAATGGGGAACATATGCAGCAGAGCAAGCAAAGAGTTTAGGAAACTAGTAAATCCAACTTCTTACTGCAGAGCTCTTTCTACACGAATGGATTCAGAGCGGTTGAAGATCTTGGGTAACGGAGATTATAAAAATGGGAGATTTGCTGAGGCTTTGGCACTCTATGATGCTGCGATTTCCATTCTCAACCCGAACCAACCCGGACCCGTTTTAACAGCTCATGCACTTTTTTGACCCGAACCCGTCCCGACCCGAACCCATTCTCAACCCGAACCAACCCGGACCCGTTTTAACCCGAAAAAATTGCCCCTTGATGTACAATCTCTTTAAAAAACATTTTTTAACTAACCTGACCCGACCCGAAACCCGTTCTGACCCGAAACCCGTTTTGACCCGAACCCGTTCCGACCCGAACCCGTTTCGACCCGAACCCGTTTTGACCCGAACCAAAACAACCCTTTTTTTAATTGACCCGTTTTGACCCGAACCCATTTTGACCCGAACCCGTTTTGACCCATGACCCGACCCGACCCAACCCGACCCGTTTGCCAGGTCTAATTTTAAGGGTTGGATTAACTGATAGTTCGGTTTTGGCTTTGGTTAGGCACGCAATACTGGCTCGAACCAAACCGAAGGTTCAAAATCTTATTTCATTTAATCTGAGTGCTTTCGATGAAGTAAAGTTTATGATTTCTCATTCTAGTATTGTAGTTGTATTTATCATTAATTTTTTAAAGGATTACTGGATTTTATCACTCTCAACTATTGGGTATTGGCCTTTGACAATGAAGAACCAAAAAACCGTGTTTAGGCCGAAGCCTGTAAACGAGAGTTTGGGTCTTGTTGAAAGTTGAGAAGGGTTCCTGCAAAACAGAAAACCGTTAGGCTCGCCGCAGAGATGGGAGGGCCCCTCTGCGACCACCCTCCGGCGTGAGGATAAGTATTTGTTTAGAGAGAGAAAATAGAGAGAGAAAGTAAGGACGGAGGTTCAGAAAATCGTACTTGGCTTTGTACTTGATGGGGTATTTATAATAGTCAACTGAGATGAGGACGTGTTTCGGATGTCCGTCCAAGTGGAGTCTGGTTCGTCCTAAGGATCATGTCCGGTCTCGGCCATGTATCTTCAAGTCCCCCAGTTTGTTAAGTCTTGTTAGAGATTTTGCAAACTGTTGTTTCAAGCTTTTTGTCTTACGCAGATGACGTGTCGCTGCTGGAGTGGTCCAAGTCAATGATGTGGCGCGTTTTGAATGGGGATGACGTGGCGTGAGTGGTTTTTGTGATTGGTCAGTCAGTCACCCCACTGTTACGGCTGTAAACCCCTTCGTTGAAATTCGTGAGGGCTTACTGAAGCGACAGTTCGATTTGACTGCCCTTAACCGACTCCCAATCTCTATAAATTCATCTTTTTGTTTTTCATTTTTACCTTTCTCACATTTCTTCTTCACTGTTATCCTCTTTCTTAGTTTACTTCTTCTTCTTTGAGGTGCGTTCCTTTCTCTTTAATTTTTAAAGGTATGGCCCCTGGTAAGGATAATCTTGCAGATAGTGTGAGTGTTGTCACGGCCCCCGACCCGGTTTTACCCGTTTCAGGAGCCGCGGGACAGGAATCCCGTGGTATTTAATTTAAGCGACAGCGGAAGTCTTTTAAAAACAGGATCTTTCAATGATTTAAACTGCTCGTTTTATAACTGAGGGATAAAATCCCATAATTTACAATAATATGATTTCTCCGGGAAATCTTTTATTTTCAAAACATGTTTCTTTTATTTATTTACAATGAGCCACTTTTCTAAGCTGGGAGTACTTCACGGCACTTCTCTTTCTTTGCTCACAACATATCACCTGAAACATGTTTGAAAAAGGTTTTGTCAGCGGGGAAATACTGAGTGAATCATTCATTTTACTAAAACGACACATTAGTTGTAATTCACAGTATTAAGAGCGATTACAATGTTTCTGATTATCAAACCAACTACCCACGGTACTTTACCACTCGACCCACTGGCCCACCTGTCCAGTGGTGTCTGTGATTATGGTCATATCACCCATTGGCTGCCCCAATGTTGAAGATTATCAAGTAATGTATACAAAACCCCACATACCGGCTGTAATATGGTGATTACAAAGACTTAATCCCTGTAATTATAACTTTGAAAATAACTTGGAGTTTTGTAAAACAGTTGATAAAAAGAGAATGACTCACATTGCAGATTTACGAGCAGAGTATAAGCTTTACTGATTAGCCTGCTAACCTAATTTAAATAACAATGCACACACAAACGGGATTAGTAACTAATTCAGCAGTTACATCAATTCACGAGATTAAACCCTCACAACTATTATCAAGTGCGATACTTAATAATCCAATGGATTCACAACGAATGACAGAGCATAGTCCGAATTCGAACAGCACTCAAACATTCAAGTTGAAATCATAATGAATAACAAAGTACAAGCTCAATTTGAGCAGCACTCGGACAATCGTTGGATAGTTATAATCGATCGGACGTTGAATCGTAATAGCGATCGAGTTATTACCCTGATTGCGGCAGCACCTCGTGATTCGCATGTGTGTGTTGTGAACTGTAATTGCTCTAATTCGTCGTACAGACAGAATTTGTGCGACGTTTTAACACCAGAAGCTAAGTGCCAATGTCGGCTATTTATAGGAATTTTTGAGGCTCGCTTACGGACCGTATGCCTAACCCCCTTACGGTCCGTAAGCTAAGCAGTCTAATTCATAGGCTGCCTAGCTCGGGTATAACTTAGGTGACTCAAAAATCCAGCCAATCAGAACATAGCTACGTTTTATTTTAGATAATTATCAACTAGGGTTTGCCCCCTCGAGTTTTAGGGGTCCTGATCCTAATTCTGATTGTTCTGAAAATTTTAGGGCTAGTGCAGAATTAATTGGGTGTCTCAATTAGGGTTTCCTTATTGACTAATTATTGTCCTAATTATTGATTTTAGTGGCAGTTGTTACATCCTCCCCACATTGAGAAAAATCTCGTCCTCGAGATTTACTGAAATAGATGAGGGTACTTTCGCTTCATCTCTGATTCCAGTTCCCAGGTGTACTTTGGTCCTCTCCTGGATTCCCATTTGACTTTTACTAGCACTAGTCGTTTGTGTTTGAGAAACTTGATCTTCCGGTCTTCTATTTGTAAGGGTTTCTCTACGAATTTCAGCTTTTCATTTACCTCTATATCTTGAAGAGGTACTACCAGGGATTCGTCTGATAAACATTTCTTGAGATTGGATACATGAAACACATCATGTACTCCAGCTAATTCTTCTGGTAGTTGTAATCGATAAGCTACTGGTCCTATTCGTTGGATCACTGGGAATGGTCCAACATATCTGGGACTCAGTTTTCCTTTCTTACCAAATCGTACTACTCCTTTCGAAGGAGATACTTTCAAAAGTACTTTGCTCCGACTTGAAATTCTAATGGCTTACGGCGATTGTCTGCATAGCTCTTCTGACGATCTCTAGCTGTCTTCAATCTTTCCTTGATTTGAGTTATTTTGTCTGTAGTCTCTTGTACAATCTCTGGACCTGATAACTGACTTTCTCCTATTTCTGCCCAGCAAACGGGAGTTCTGCACTTGCGTCCATACAGTGCTTCGAATGGAGCAGCTTCGATGCTCGAATGATAACTATTGTTATAGGAGAATTCAATTAATGGTAAATGGCTATCCCAATTACCACCAAAGTCAATTACACATGCTCGGAGCATGTCTTCCATTGTTTGTATCGTCCTTTCACTTTGTCCGTCCGTTTGAGGATGATATGCAGTACTCAAATTAAGTCGAGTTCCCATTGCCTCCTGGAAACTTGTCCAGAAACGGGAAGTGAAACGACTATCTCTATCCGATACAATGGAGAGTGGGACTCCATGTAAGGATACTACTTCATCTACATACAACTTGGCTAACCTTTCCATGCTAAAGGTTTCCTTCATTGGTAGAAAATGAGCTGATTTGGTTAATCGATCCACAATTACCCAAATAGCATCATTGCCTTTTCTGGTTTTGGGTAACTTAGTAACAAAATCCATTGTTATGAGTTCCCATTTCCATACAGGCATTTCTAACTGTTGTAGTAGTCCTGAAGGTTTCTGATGTTCGGCTTTAACTTGTGAATAGGTTAGACACTTAGATACGTATTCGGCTATATCCTTTTTCATTCCTATCCACCAAAAATTATTTCTTAAATCTTGGTACATCTTATTATTTCCTGGATGTACAGTATACCTAGATTTATGAGATTCTTCTAAAATCTTATTTCTTAATTCTCCTTGCTTAGGTACCCAAATTCGTTTCTTGTGGAATCTCCAAATTCCATCTTTTCCTTGTTCTAATCCCTTTAGGTAACCTTTCATTCCTTCGGCATCGTCCTTGATTGCCGTTCCTTGAATTTTTCAATTGTTCCATTAAATCTAATTGTAGATTTAACCTAAGAGCACGGACTCGCTTTTGCTTTTCATGATACTTACGACTTAAGGCGTCTGCGACTACGTTTGCCTTTCCTTCGTGATATTGAATATCACAGTCGTAATCACTTAGGATTTCCATCCACCTTCTTTGCCTCATGTTTAACTCTTTTTGCCCAAATACATACCTTAAACTCTTATGGTCCGTATAGATAGTAAACTTACTTCCATACAGATAATGTCTCCAAATTTTAAGGGCAAAAATTATGGCTCCTAACTCTAGGTCATGAGTTGTGTAATTCTCTTCGTGCTTTTTCAATTGCCTAGAGGCATACGCAATTACCTTTTTGCGTTGCATCAACACACATCCATATCCTAATTTTGAAGCATCACAGTATACTTCAAAATCCTCGGTTCCTTCGGGTAAAGCTAAAATTGGAGCATTTGTCAATTTGTGCTTTAGAATCCTAAAGGCTTCTTCTTGTCTAGACCCCCATTCAAACTTAACGGCTTTACAGGTTAGCTTAGTTAAGGGTACAGCTATCTAAGAGAAATCCTTAATAAATCGTCTATAGTATCCAGCTAAGCCTAGAAAACTTCTAACTTCCATAATTGTTTGCGGAACCTTCCAATTTGTGATTGCTTCTATTTTAGAAGGATCTACGTGAATTCCTTCGCGATTCACCATATGACCTAAAAATTGCACTTCTTGTAGCCAGAATTCACACTTCGAGAATTTGGCATAAAGCTTTTCCTTTCTTAACAGGGTTAGGAGTGCATGCAAGTGCTCACAATGTTCCTCCTGACTTTTGGAATAAATAAGTATATCGTCAATGAAAACGATCACAAATTTATCCAAGTAGGGTTTACAGATCCGATTCATCATGTCCATAAATACGGGTGGAGCATTGGTTAATCCGAAGGGCATGACTGTAAGCTTATAATGTCCATACCTGGTTCTGAAAGCAGTTTTAGGTATGTCCTCTTCTTGCACTTTCAACTGGTGATATCCTGATCTTAAGTCTATCTTAGAGAAATACCTAGCTCCTTGCAATTGATCAAAAAGATCATCAACCCTAGGTAATGGGTATCGGTTCTTCATTGTAACTTTATTCAATTCCCTATAATCGATACACATTCTCATTGATCCATCTTTCTTTTTCACAAACAACACTGGTGCACCCCAAGGGGATGAACTAGGTTGTATGAATCCTTTGCTTAGTAATTCATCTAATTGCTTTTTCAATTCTAGCATTTCGGTAGGTGCTAATCGATAAGGTGTCTTAGCTATTGGTGTAGTACCTGGAATTAAATGAATTCTAAACTCTACTTCCCTATCAGGTGGTAAACCAGGTAATTCTTCAGGGAAAACATCTGGGTATTCTGAAACTATAGGGATGTCCTGGAGTTCCTTACTTTTAGTGTTAATGATTACAGAAATCATATACACCGTTTCTTGTTTCCTTGAATAACTAGCCAATTTCATTACTGAAATGAATTTCAGTGGCTTTCGAGGTCTATCTCCTGAAATTAATATTACTTCTCCTGTGGGGGTACGGATTTCTACGGAATTCTTATCACACAGGATTCGAGCATGGTTGGCGACTAACCAGTCCATTCCTAATACCACATCGAATTCAGCTAAATTCATAGGTAATAGGTTTGCAGAAAACTTATGACCTATCAATTCTATCTTTCCTTCTTGCAAAACCTTGTCTATATTGACAGAATTTCCATCTGCCGTTTCAACAGTAAAGATCTGCCTAAGGGTAGTTAGAGGTAAGTTAAGAGCTTGGCAGAATGCAGTATTAATGAAACTTTGGTTTGCACCAGAGTCAAATAATACTTTTGCATAGACGTTATGTACTAAGAACGTACCCGCTATCACGTCTGGAATGAGTTCGGCTTCTTGAGTGGTCAGGTGGAATGCATGCGCATTTTTCTTAGTTGCCCCTTCAGCTTGCTGGCCTTTATTATCTGCGGCTTTAACCAATTGAGGGCATTCTGTTTTGTAATGTCCGGTTTCTCCACAATTATAGCCTACTATGGCTTTCTTTTTGCAGTTATCTTCACTATGTCCAACTGATTTGCAAAAATTGCAGGTTATATAGCATCTTCCAAAATGCTTTCTCTTGCAATTTCTGCAGAATGGCGGGGTTGAGGATTGCCCTATTCCTCTTCTTTTAAAGCGGTTATTATTACCCGTACGAAATCCTTGGGTAATCTTTTGAGCCAATTCCTTCTTATGGTCTTCTTCTCTTGTGCGAACTAGTTCATCGGTTAAGGTATTAGCTAATTCCACAGCATCGTCAATCGTGCGTGGTCTCGCAGCTTTAACGATGTTACAGATTTCTCCGATTAATCCCTAAATATAACGGGAAATGAGTACCGGTTCTGGCGAAGCCAGGGAAGGTACCACTCTCGCATATTCGAAGAATGTCGAAGTATACCCTCGACAGTCTACTCCTATCATACGATGGCTCAGGAACTTGTTTGCCATTTGTTCCTTCTCGTATTCGGGACAGAATTTTCTTTCGACAAGACTCTTAAATTCTTCCTAATTCATCGCATAGGCCACCCTTCTTCCTTTTGCTTGTAGCACCGTATTCCACCATTCTAGCGCCCATTCTTTGAACAAGTTTGACGCATACATCACTTGATCTTCCTCAGCACATTTACTTATTGCAATTACCGCTTCGGTTTTCTCTAACCAACGCAGTGTGGCAGTTGCCCCTTCATTACCTGCAAATTCTGCGGGTTTACAGGCAAGAAATTCTTTGTAAGTGCAACCAGGCGTTGCAGCTTTCATTTTCTTAAGGAGTGGGGCCTGTTGCGGATCATGATCGTCATGATTGCCGCCTCCATTTATGCTGTTACTGCTGTTATCTTCCGGAGTACGTTTACTAGGAATTAATTGTGGTTCGGCAGGTTTCTGAACAGCAGCCACAATTTCTGGAATAGCATTAGCTATCCCTTGAGCAATAAAGTGCTCAATATCTTGTCTAGTTATATATTGATCTTCCTGATTTTGCTCGGACTGATTTACTTCATTAATTGGTTCACTATTAGCGTTTTCCATCTGCTAATTAGCATTAATAGGATTTATTAGTGTCTAATTATTGATACCAAAATCACAGATAAACACATAGATCAGTATAACATGCAAGCATAGCCAAAATTGTCGATGCCTCGACTTCTGTTTTGTTTTATATATTATACCTGCTTCAATACACACTGGTTATCTTACATTGTTTTATTGCCCATTTTACAAAGTCAGTTTTTACTATATTAGTTATAATACAAACAAACTTTTCTAAACCCATCCTATCTTTTGGTTCACTGGCAGTTTTAGTAACGACGCTCCCTCTCGTCATACTTCCAAGAGATCTGCTCCCCCATTTCCCGGATCCTATTCCCGGTGCCTATCAGTTCTTCACCAAACTGACGCAGTTCAGCTAAATTTTCATAGCTCATTGGCGGATTAGGGATAGGTTCTGGATCAAACCGTGGGAGAAAACTATAGGGACTATTGACTATATTTTGGAATTGCCAGTCATTGGTCCACCATTCCTCCATTTGGCCTAATGGTCGGGTGTGAACTAGTGGGTCTGGAATAGCTGGTCCTAGGTTTATTGGGAGTTGGGCTGTAACAGGATAAGAGAAGAGATTATCGTTGATAGGCTCTAATGTATCACAATTATCCAGTAGGCGGTCTATTTCGTCCTGGAATGTGATTTCTTCAGGCTGTTTAGAGCTTTCTCCGATCTCTATTCCTTTTTGCTTTAGGTTTATCCCTATTTCTGCTGGTTTGGAACTTTCTCCGGTTTCTATTTCTTTTCCCTTGCTCACACTTACAGGATTTTCTATTTTAGGGAGTCTCCTAGGTTTCCTTCTGCGCACCTTTCGCCACCCTACATATCTTCTCCTCTTTTTAGGTTTTGCTTTTTCCAACGGTGGAGCTTGGAATTCCAGAGGTTCCTCTATGTCAGCAATGTAACCAGTGAAGTTGTGGGAGACTTCAATTGGCACAGGATAGAGGTTGAGGTTCTGAAATGCCTCGGATAGCTCACTCATGCTGTGTAGCATATATGCAAAATGCACAAAATGTGAAGTTAAAACTTTGGAACAATGTTTAACAAATAAACATTTTTATTGCACACTAATTTGTACAACATAACAGCAAACAGAACATACTCAGATTTATTTATTTATTTACTGGGAAGTACTTATTTCTAGATTTAGAGTTTAAAGATTTGCATTTGCTGCTATAGTAGCGAGCAGATACAGATTTGCCCATTTTTCATCTAAGTTATTTTTTCCTGGTGGATTACTGTTAATTTCCTGAATTTCAGGGTTAAACCTTACTCTCTTGGTTTGGGGTTTCTTTTTCTCTTGACCCTTCCTAATAATCGAATTCCTTTTCTCCGGTGTAAGTGGGTTTTCATAATTTGCCTTACGGACAAAGATTCCTTCCTCTAACTTGACAGGAGATTTGGAGGAAGAGGTTCCCTGTTCTTTGAGTGTACTATCTAATTTACGGTAGATAGCAGAAATCTTTTGTTTACCCATACTGTAATTTTAACAATTAGTCAGTTAATAAGCATGTATTCACAGAATGACAAATAAAATTTTCCTAATTGTTTTTCAATAGTCTTAAATTAATTAGAACAGTGAGCTTAATCAGTAAGCTTAAAACAGTGGCTCTGATACCACCTTTTCCTGTCACGGCCCTCGACCCGGTTTTACCCGTTTCAGGAGCCGCGGGACAGGAATCCCGTGGTATTTAATTTAAGCGACAGCGGAAGTCTTTTAAAAACAGGATCTTTCAATAATTTAAACTGCTCGTTTTATAACTGAGGGATAAAATCCCATAATTTACAATAATATGATTTCTCCGGGAAATCTTTTATTTTCAAAACATGTTTCTTTTATTTATTTACAATGAGCCACTTTTCTAAGCTGGGAGTGCTTCACGGCACTTCTCTTTCTTTACTCACAACATATCACCTGAAACATGTTTGAAAAAGGTTTTGTCAGCGGGGAAATACTGAGTGAATCATTCATTTTACTAAAACGACACATTAGTTATAATTCACAGTATTAAGAGCGATTACAATGTTTCTGATTATCAAACCAACTACCCACGGTACTTTACCACTCGACCCACTGGCCCACCTGTCCAGTGGTGTCTGTGATTATGGTCATATCACCCATTGGCTGCCCCAATGTTGAAGATTATCAAGTAATGTATACAAAACCCCACATACCGGCTGTAATATGGTGATTACAAAGACTTAATCCCTGTAATTATAACTTTGAAAATAACTTGGAGTTTTGTAAAACAGTTGATAAAAAGAGAATGACTCACATTGCAGATTTACGAGCAGAGTATAAGCTTTACTGATTAGCCTGCTAACCTAATTTAAATAACAATGCACACACAAACGGGATTAGTAACTAATTCAGTAGTTACGTCAATTCACGAGATTAAACCCTCACAACTATTATCAAGTGCGATACTTAATAATCCAATGGATTCACAACGAATGACAGAGCATAGTCCGAATTCGAACAACACTCAAACATTCAAGTTGAAATCACAATGAATAACAAAGTACAAGCTCAATTTGAGCAGCACTCAGACAATCGTTGGATAGTTATAATCGATCGGACGTTGAATCGTAATAGCGATCGAGTTATTACCCTGATTGCGGCAGCACCTCGTGATTCGCGTGTGTGTGTTGTGAACTGTAATTGCTCTAATTCGTCGTACAGACAGAATTTGTGCGACGTTTTAACACCAGAAGCTAAGTGCCAATGTCGGCTATTTATAGGAATTTTTGAGGCTCGCTTACGGACCATATGCCTAACCCCCTTACGGTCCGTAAGCTAAGCAGTCTAATTCATAGGCTGCCTAGCTCGGGTATAGCTTAGGTGACTCAAAAATCCAGCCAATCAGAACATAGCTACGTTTTATTTTAGATAATTATCAACTAGGGTTTGCCCCCCTCGAGTTTTAGGGGTCCTGATCCTAATTCTGATTGTTCTGAAAATTTTAGGGCTAGTGCAGAATTAATTGGGTGTCTCAATTAGGGTTTCCTTATTGACTAATTATTGTCCTAATTATTGATTTTAGTGGCAGTTGTTACAAGTGTACTTACCCAACGTCAGTTGGACAAGTTCGTTAGAGAATATAGGATTCCCTTAGATCTTTACCCGGTCCTTCCCTCCGAAAGGGAAGCCATATATCCATTCCGTCAAGGGAAGTTTCCCTTTTACACTCGCGTCAGTAATTTCGCGAATTATAGGGTTCCTTTTTCTCGCTTCTTGATTAAGGTTCTACAATTTTTTAGGGTTCATATTTCTCAGGTTAACCCATTTGGTCTTAGCCGTATCAACCATTTTGAAATTTCTTGCCGGGCCTTGGATCAGAAACCGGACCTGAACGTTTTTCGATATTTTTACGAGTTTATCACGGCCGGAGATTGGTATACATTCGCGCACCGGAAGAATGTTCCTTCCTCGTCCTCCAATGAGCGGTCTAGCTTGAAGAATTGGAAGGACAATTTTTTCTGGCTAGATGACCGCTGTCTACCGGAGGACATGAGGTGGCGTTTTAAAGACCAGTCGATGTCCTTTGATCTTGGGGAAGATTTTGTTTTTAACGAGAGTCTAGTCCGTGCCCTAGTTGAGCATCAATCCCCCATACGTCCCCTTCCCGAGCATTTCCTTTGGTTAGGTCGAGTTAGTTTTTCCTGGGCCCGAGGGGATAGGGATTGGCCGATTATTCGCCGAAAGCGTGATCGTAAGTTTCGGCTCTTTTCGTCCCCTTCGGCACCATTACTTATTTGTTTTGCTAACTCTCTTTTTGTTTTGGGAATGTAGGTGCCGCAATGTCTCTTCTTGATGCTCTGAAGGTTCCAAGCATGGATGTTTTTGATTTTGATTTTGAGGAACAGGGTGAGGAGGATGTTCCGTTGATGAATCAGGTGGCGTCTTCGGCTCATCCGATCCGACCCTTGGCGGATCCAAATGTGACCGTGCCATCTGCTGTTGAAGCAACTTCTTCCGCCCCTAGAAGTACATCCGATCAAGCTGTTGCTGAAGCCGCTTCCTTTATTCCAATATCTTCAAAGGATGCTGGTGGTTCGTCCGGGTCTCAAGTTGGTAAAAAGTCTATTCTTGATGACGTGGATGGCGATTCGGAGATTCGCAGCTTGGATGAGGCCCTTCAATATCGGCCTTCCTCTTTGAAAAGCAAAGGTACCGAGTTGGGTGCGGACCTGATGGTTCGATCCCGTAAGAGGAAGAATGAACCGATACAGATACGTTCCACCGATCCTCTTCCATTGCCAAAGTTGAAGAAAACAAAGAAGGATTCCCATTCTGAAGGTAATGTAATGGAAGAGCTGGATGAACATCTTTCCGGGGGTAAGTTTTCTAGGGAGGAGGCCGCATTGGCTCGTAATAAACCGACTCCTGTCTATTCAGGTGGCTTTGTTCCTGATAGTGAAGTGGAGAGCATGGAGGTAGAGAATCCGGTGGATACGGATAAGGGAAAAACCCATAGTGAACCGAAGGTGGTGACTTTTTCAGGTACGCATTTGGGCTCATCTTTGGGTCCGGACTGTTTTATAGATGATGAGGAAGATCAAGTGTCTTCACTTCCCTCATCTTGGTTCGGACCTGAGTTGATGTCCTTTTTTCGATATGCAGATTTGTTTTCGGATGACATGGAGATTGACCCAGCAACTGCCGAAGAAAAATTTATTCCTGATTGGGATATCCGGAACAAAGACTCGGTGATGGATACTTTGGTTGCCAGGACTATGCTTTTTAACATTAACACTCCGATAGATCATGCCAGGAGCCGGAAGATGAAGAATCCGGATCTAGGAGCTGCGGTTTTGACTAACCAAGCTCAATCTAACATCTTTGTGACTGAACTCTACCGTCGGTGGGTAGAAGCGGAATTAGTACGGGAGAATTTAGAGAAGGAAGCTCGCTCTCTGAAGCGCAAAATTCAAAAGAGTCCGGAGGTGGAAAAGAAATTAGCTCGGTTGACCCAAGATCTTCAAACTCAGCAAGAGAAGGTTAATTCTTTGATTGCTCAAAATCAATCATCCCAAGCGGCTGCTGCTGCCGCTGCGGAAGACAGAGATAAGATTTCTTCGGAGTTTAAAGTGTTTTCTGAATCGATGAGGCAGAAGGATGAGGAACATAAGATAGTTTTGGCGAAGATGGAGGATTCTCTCAACAACGCTCGTCTTGCTTATGAGAGCATGATGGCCGGTACGTCCTTTTTCTGCTTTACTTGTCTCTTATTTCTCCTGTTTTTCTAACATTTTTTCCAGAGCGGGATGCGCTTAAATCAGGGGAAGCCGATTTAAAGGACCGTATTGAGGAGATGGAAGCGGAGAATGCTTCTCTGAGAACTAAAGTGGACGATCTTTGTGAAACGAAAGTTTGGATGCTTTCGGAGGGGGCCAAGCTTTTGGCGAAGAATATCCATAAGGGTAAGGAAATGACCGCCGCAGTGGCTGGAGTTAATAACGCAATGAGTGCGGTAGGCGTCAACTCTGGTCTGCATGCTGGTTATGTTCATGCCTTACAGAAGAAGACCCCTTATAAAGAGGTTCCGTTATTGAATCGTAATGCTACGGAGGAGCTCAAAACGGCGATTGCTTGCTTTGATACTCTTAAGTTCCTGGTGATAGAGGATCTTCCGAAGCTTGGCGATGCGCCCCTTTCTGAGATCAAGAAAGCTCTTCGTTTTGCAAATGACGATTCTACGAACGAGTAAGGTGGACATGCCCGGTTCCTTGGGGTATGCACCTTGGAAGTTTATATTTGTTTTGGATGAATGTAATGATGTTTTTACTGATATTCGAACAATTATCCTTTGTAAATGTTTCTTATGATTTCCGGCTTATGTAAGTCCGGTAATTTTTGATGTAACCACTTGTTTATACATGCGTCCATGTTTTGTACTTTACATTTTCTTTTTTCCTGAACGTTCATTTTTATGGCGCGAATCCGATTTACTTTATTTTGTTAGGATAATTTTTTAAGTGAAGGAAAAGCACGAACGAGGCCAGTTCGTCCCTACCTTTTAGGGTTAGCGTCCCTAGTTCGGCCGAAAACTATACTTGTTGCAACGTTGTTAAAAATAGAAAATTTTATTATTCTACTTTCTTGTTCGGAGTTATACCTCTCCGATTGACATAGTAAAAACATTTTATGTAATCCGTGGGTAAAAACCTTCCACGGTCTCTGGAATTTATAATTCGTTTGGTGCGGGCATAACCATCCGCATTACAGGGAAATAGAAAAAGTGACGGAGGCCGTAGCTTCCGTATTACAATCTTATTTTAAAGTAAAAAACTTTTCAAAGAAAACACTTCTTTAGGTGAGCTCTGTTCCATGTGCGCGGGACTAGAGTCCCATCCATTTTCTTGAGCGTATATGCACCGTCCTTTCCTGCGGTGTTGATCAGGTAAGGACCTTCCCACCTTGGGGCCATTTTTCCAGTGCCTTCAACTAAGCTTGCTTCATTACTCCGCATGACGTAGTCTCCGACTTTAAACCGGATCTCCTTCACTTTTGAGTTGTAATGTTTTTCCAACTCTTTTTTATATTTCGCTTCTCGGATCGCCGGAAGTTCTCTCCTTTCTTCGGCTAGATCCAGGTTTAGAAGGAGCTCTTGTTCGTTTTCTTCTTGACTTAGCTGCATGCGAGGAGTAGGTATCCCTACTTCAGCGGGAATGACTGCTTCGGTGCCGTATGTTAAGCTGAAGGGAGTTTCTCTATTGCTCGTCTTCGGCATTGTTCGGTGGGCCCATAGGACGTGTGGGAGCTCATCTGCCCATGAGACGCCTTCCTTCCCCAAGCGCTTTTTGATGCCTTCCACAATGCTGTGGTTGGCTCTTTCTACTTGGCCGTTGGCCTGGGGATGGGAGACCGAAGCAAAACTTTGCTCGATACGCATTTTTTCGCACCATGTCTTGAACGGTTTCTCTGCAAACTGTTTCCCGTTGTCACTGACTATGCATAGCGGCATTCCGTATCTGCACACTATGTTTTCCCAGACAAACCTCAGCACTTGGTCTCCTGTGATTGTCCGGAGGAGCTTGGCTTCGACCCATTTCGTGAAGTAGTCAATAGCAACCAACAGGAACCTTACTCCTCCGGTGGAGACAGGGAAAGGACCCACAATGTCAATTCCCCATTTCTGGAACGGCCATGCCGATGTTACAGGAACGAGGTTGTTCTTGGCTCGATGACTAATGGGAGCGTGTCGCTGGCAGTCTTCACATGATTGAAGCTCATTAACCGCGCTTTGATGCATACCAGGCCAGAAATATCCGGCATTCATGACTTTAGCTATGACCATCCTCGGTCCGGCGTGGATACCGCATATTCCCCAGTGGATTTCTCTTATGACGTAACTGGCTTCCTCCGGTGTTAAGCATTTTAGGAGCGGACCTAAAAAGGTCTTGCGGTAAAGTTGCCCATCGTGAATCTGATACTGCAACGCTTTTACCTTTAGCTTCCGGGCTTGAGCTTTGTCTTCTGGGAGCGTCCCTTTTTTTAAGTAATCCACGATTGGAGTCATCCAAGAGTTTTCGAGCACGGAGACTGACATGACCGACTCCATCTGCTGGATGGCTGGGGTCTGCAGGGTTTCGACTAGAACTTCTTTTGATAAATGACAAAATGCTACGGATGCGAGCTTGCTCAGGGCATCGGCCTTTTTGTTTTTGCTCCGTGGTATGTGTACTATCTTGCAAGAGTCAAAAGAGGATATTAAACTATTAACTTGCTGGAGATACCGAACCATGTTATCCTCTCTTGTTTCATACTCTCCGCTGACTTGATTGGCTACCAACAATGAATCAACATGTGCTAGTACGGAGGTTGCACCGGCCTTGGCTGCGGTTTGAAGACCTGAAAGGAGAGCCTCGTATTCTGCTTCATTATTTGAAGTTTTAAACTCGAAACGTAAAGCATAAGTATACTCTATCCCTTCTGGATCTATTAGGATTAACCCTGCCCCCGAACCTTCTTTACTGGAGGCTCCATCCGTATATAAATTCCATACCCTTGGTAGGGCGGATTTTTCTTTGGTGCTTTCTCCGGTAGGGACCTCCGTGAGGAAATCTGCCACTGCCTGGCCTTTCACCGGTCCTCTGGTACGATAGGTGATATCGAAAGCGCTGAGTTCTATTGCCCACTTAGTGAGACGCCCGGAGACCTCTGGCTTTCTGAGAATTTGTTGGATCTGGAGATCAGTCTGTACTTCTATATTGAAAGCTTGAAAGTATCTTCGGAGGCGTCTAAAGGCTTGTACCAAGGCGAGTGCTAACTTTTCAATCATCGGGTACCGAGTCTCATAATCTTTCAGGATGCGGCTTACATAATAGACCGGGATTTGTGCCTGATTCCGATGTACTACGAGTACTGCACTTACAGCGAAGTGAGAGGCGGAGAGATACACCGTGACGGTTTCTCCGGTAATCGGAGCGATTAAGGTGGGCAAGGATCCAAGACAGACTTTCAACTCCTGAAATGCCGAGTCGGCTTCTGGTGTCCACTCTATTTGGTCTTTTCCCGTTCGTTTTTTCAACACATTCATGAAAGGAATAGAGCGATCAGCCGCTTTTGAAACGAAGCGATGAAGAGCGACGAGCTTTCCGTTTAACGACTGAATTTCTTTAGCAGTTTTTGGAGGCTGCATGGAGACTACTGCTTTGATTTTATCAGGATGTGCCTGGATTCCGGACTGGGTTATCCACACACCGAGAAACTTTCCTTCTTCTAAACCAAAAGAGCATTTTTTGGGATTGAGTTTAAGGTTGATACTCCGAAGCCTGGTAAAGGTTTCGAGTATGTCATTTATCATGTTGTCTTCGGCCCGGCTTTTTATGACCAGGTCATCAACATAGATTTCTAGATTCCTTCCGATCTGGTCTTTGAACGCTTTATCCATTAGCCTTTGGTACGTGGCTCCGGCGTTCTTTAAACCGAATGGCATTTTGGTATAACAAAAGAGACCCTCGTTTGTTACAAACGCGGTCTTGTCTTCGTCTTCCGAAGCCATCTGAATTTGATGGTAACCTTTATATGCATCTAGGAAGCACTTAAGACGGAAGCTAGAAAGGGAGTCAATCTTTAAATCTATCTCTGGCAAAGGGTAGCAGTCCTTTGGGCACGCATTGTTCAGATCAGAAAAATCTACGCACATTCTCCAGGTTTTGTCTTTCTTCGTTACCATTACTGGATTGGAGACCCATGTTTGGTACCGCACTTCCCTTATAATACCAGCACTTAGCAGCTTTCGTACGTCTTCGGAGATGGCCTTATTACGAGCTGGGGCCATGTTTCTTTTTCTTTGAGCTACTGGTTTTGTCGAATGCGACACCTTTAGCTTATGTTCGGCCAAACACCGAGGAACTCCAACCATATCGGAGGTTTGCCAGGCGAATACGTCGAGTGAATTGGATAGCAGCTTCCACAACTTCTTCTTGGTTCGTTCGGGAAGTTGAGCCCCAATTGCAATTTTCTGGTCGGGGAAATGTGGGTGTATAGCCCATTCTTCCGTAAGAACGTTTGGAGGCTCGTCATCACTGTTACTCTGCCGTATTTCAGCTACGCCAATTGTTGATTCGGAGTACAGTGTTGCTACTCCTGCTTCGGTGGGGAATTTTAATGCTCCATGTATGGTAGAACTGATAATTCCGAAGGCGCACATATCGGGTCTTCCTAGTATGATATTGTGAACGGACCTTGCCTCCACCACCAGATATGTCAAATTGACGGTTCGGACCAGACTTCCTTCTCCCAACGTTGTTGGCAAAGTGATTTGCCCTAAAGGCTGCACCACCTCTCCGGAGAAACTTACCAATGGCATTGATACTCGGATCAACTTCGCCTTGGTCTGCGGAGCTAGCTGTTGAAAACACTGCTTGTACATGATTTCGGTGGCACTTCCGCTGTCGACGTACACCCTCCGGACCTTGTGACCTGCTACGATCGCGGATATTATGATTGGTCCGTCCTTGATTTCTTCAAAATTTAAAGGAAGAAAAGCAATTGGCTGCTGCATCCAAGCGGCCATATGGTGATTGGTCCGCTTGATGCCCTGGTTATCAATTCTCCTGATCATACAAATTGCCGGTTGGTTGTTCGGATTTTCCCCCGAATTTCCCGAAGATTTTCCTTCTTTTACTTCTTTTACAAGATGCGACAGTTTTCCAGATCGTACTGCTTTTTCTATTTCTTGCTTCAGGGACCAGCAATCATCTGTGTTATGACCTCGAGCATGATGGTAATCGCAATATTTCTTGGAATTCTTATCTCCTGGGTTTCGGAGTTTTGGTGGAGCAGGGAAGTTGGTTCCTTCCGCGCTGAGAATTTCGCTGGGAGTCTTGGAAAGATCCGATAAGTTGTAGAACCTTGATACGGAGTTTCTTCCGCGCGGAGGTCTGTCGCTTCTATTGTAAGGATGCGGTCGTCCCCTACTTCCGGATGGGGCTTTATCAAACACCGACCCACCGTTTTTCTTCCAAGAAGACATTTTATGATCTGACTTCGGAGCTGGGTTACATGCGTTTTTTCCTCGGGCAAAAGCCTGAGCTCGGTCCATGAGTACCTCCATCGTCTTTGGAAGATTCTCGTGTAGTTTCTCAATCAGTTGATTGTTTCGGACACCGTGGCAGAATCCGGAGATTCTTAACTGATCGACTACCCCACTGATCTGCATACTTTCCCGGTTGAACCGGTCGATGAAACTATCCAAAGATTCCCCATCCTTTCTTCGGATGTTGTGAACTTCGGTGATTTCTTTGGAGTAATGTCGCTGTTGGCTAAAATTTTGAAGAAAAGATCTTCGGAATTCCTCGAAGTCATTTATCTCCCCTTCATTCAAAGCATCGAACCACACCCGGGCAGCCCCGGTTAGTGTTTGTGCGAACATGAAGCACCATGCCGGCATCGGCCACTGTTCCACTCGCGCAGCTCCGTCAAAATCGAACATATGATCATCTGGATCAATTGTACCATCGTACTTTTTTACTGTAGTTGGCATTTTGAGCTTTGGAGGGAGCTTGGCATGTGTGATGCGAGCACTGAATTTTGACTTAGCAGTCATGGAAACTGGGTGGTATGGCTTGGTGAGTTCCGGATCACTAATCGCATCCATCTGCGCTTCATTTCGTACTGTCATCGCTGGCGACGGTCCGGTCGAGCCCTGCACATACCTAGTATAAGTTTTCGAGGTGACAACTGTGGAGAAAGTAGGAGGGGTAATCATCGTAGGACCCATAGTCCTTACTGGGCCTTCATCATGAAAGAGCCTGGTTCGTAAACCGAGGATCTGTTCATCTCTAGCCTGCTGTGCTTTTAATCTTCGCAGAAGACTTGCATTTTTGGAGAGAAACTCTGCATCAAACTCTGATGTTTGTGAAGTAGGAAGTAGAATAAACGGCAAGGTTGTTCCCGGCCCCGAGCTTAAAGCAGCTGAGGTTGTGGAAACAATACTTGCTGGTGTTGTAGTTTGCGTACTAACAGTTGTAGATCCCAGATTCATAGAACCTGAGGCCGCCATTTGTCAGTTCTTAGCTCAAGAAATTCACCAAAGTGAAGGACTAAAAGCTTTGAGATCGGATGGTGCCAATTGAAGAACCAAAAAACCGTGTTTAGGCCGAAGCCTGTAAACGAGAGTTTGGGTCTTGTTGAAAGTTGAGAAGGGTTCCTGCAAAACAGAAAACTGTTAGGCTCGCCGCAGAGATGGGAGGGCCCCTCTGCGACCACCCTCCGGCGTGAGGATAAGTATTTGTTTAGAGAGAGAAAATAGAGAGAGAAAGTAAGGACGGAGGTCCAGAAAATCGTACTTGGTGGTGGGGGGGGTGGGGGTTTAGGTTTTTGGTGGTGGTGAATGTTTAAGGTTTTTTTTTTTTTTTTTTTGTAGTGGGGTTTTTTTGTGTAGTGAGTTTTTTTAGGTTATTGGACACTTGTCACTCTATAAATCCTTCTTACACTTCTTACAATTAGGATCCTTTGTATTTGATCCTAATCCAATCTTTTTATACTAATAAACAAAAATCCTTTTTGAACATGTGTCATTCTCTGGTAATTTCTCATCTTTTTTTTTATTTATCTCTTTTATTAAATAATAATAATAATAATAATAATAATAATAATAAACATTAATTTAACTATATCTATTTATCTCTTTTATTTTCATAATCCAAAATTGATTTCTTTTTTAACTCTAAAGTTTAAATTTTTGGCAATTTAAGTCTAAAGTTTCAATCTTTGGTATTTTAACCCCTTTGATTTATTTGATTTTTCACTTCTAATTCAAAAGTTTTCTTCTTTTGCAATTTAACCCCTTTAGTTTTTTTTAGTTTCAACTCAAAGTTTTTCATCTTTTGCAATTTAATCTCAACACTTTTTTCTTTCAATTTTAGTCTCGTATATATACTTTTCATCTTTCATAAGTTCTCCGTTTAACGTGTTGTTCTAAATTTCCGAGTTAACACGCCGCAACGTGCGTGTGCGGTTCAACGTTTTTCCATCTATTTTTTCCTGTTTGACATGTCCATTGCATCGCGTCTATTTTCCCCCGTTTGATAGGTCTGTCTCAACGTGCGAGTCAGAGATCGACTTAGTTATTTTTTTCTTAGTTTTACACACAGGCTCGTGGTCACGTGAGAAACATTTTCCTTTCATCTATCTAACATGATATATAACTAATGAATATATTTGAATTATGTAAATTTTGATGATGATATAAACTCATACTTAATAAATAAAAAATATATAAATAGTATTATCAAATACATATTTTATATAAAAAAAACCTTTTTTTCTCATAATGAAACGAATAGAATGAACCTTCACTAGACTTTGGTAGAGGTCAATATTTTTTTCCTGTATATCTTTTGGGTATGTAGTTCGGGTAAACGAGTATATGATTTCGGGAAATGAAAATCTTTTTTGGACACGTGTCACACTCTGGTGCTTTCTCACCTTATTTTCCTATTTATCTCTTATATTAAATATTAATAATTTAAAACAAAAATTAGATAAGAATAAATATTTGTTTTTCTAAAAATAATTTTAAACAAATATTTAAATAAAAATAAAAGTTTGTTTTTATATAATTATAAAGTTAAATTCCGAGTATTATGAGTAGATTGGGAATCAAAGGTTCCTGTTTGGTATATACTAAATAATTGTATTATTTAAAGAGAATTTAATTCTCGGTTTTACGGTATAATTCATAAAAATGATGAAATATTTATAAACATTGGGATCGATCTCCACCTTTTTTTACCGTAAACCCTATTGAATACAAATTTGGGACGAATGTTTTATGAATAAAATAAACAAATAAGAATAAATGTGCATAAAACTAACTAAAATCATTGTATCTCATAATTTGAACGTATCATAAAAACGGGATTCAACCCCTGTAATACATGTGTTTTTTTTACTTAATAATAAATAAAAAACAAACAAAAATGTTATACTAAGTAAATAGAACACCAAAGTTCATTTTTAAAAGATAAATCTTGACGATTGTATGTGTTAACATATGACATTATATTTTATTCAACACGATTTTTTTTAAAGATATATCTTTTTTATTATTTATTATATAAAATTATATTTATGCAGCCCGTGTAATACACGGGGTTCAAACCTAGTATTTAATAAACAAGAACAAAATTAATAATTCTTACTAGCATGAGTAAACACTTATGCTAGAATGAGAACCACCCCGAGTTGTAAGAACCGCGAGAACTACACCCCACGGAGCGCCGTTCGCCATGATTTTTTTTTTTTACAAGTAGATGTGTATATTATAAACACAGCCGTAAAAAATCATGGCGAACGGCGCTCCGTGGGGTGTAGTTTTTTACACCACAAGTTTGGTGTTTTTTAATTTTTTTTCTTTTTTCTTTTTTTTTCACCAAACTTGTGGTGTAAAAAACTACACCCCACGGAGCGCCGTTCGCCATGATTTTTTACGGCTGTGTTTATAATATACACATCTACTTGTAAAAAAAATCATGGCGAACGGCGCTCCGTGGGGTGTAGTTCTCGCGGTTCTTACAACTCGAGGTGGTTTTCATTCTAGCGGCTCTGTATATATATATATGGTGAGGTTCATGCGAGAACCACCTTTATTGCGAGAACCGCGAGAACCAATGTGAACGGATGGCAATTTTGTAAATAATACAAAAAAATTAGACCCCGCGCTCCCCGGACGTCAGCGTTGAATTAAATTATGATCTATATCACAGTTTCAGTTCCAAACAACTATCACAACTCTCCCAAATCAGACGATTTTCCCCCAAAAATCTCATAAAAACATTCCGATATCAATCGCCGATACTCAATATTCAATCGCCGATACTCAATATTCAATCGCCGATACTCAATGCCGCTCCCTATTCCAACAGTTCATCAGCAAAATTCGCCATACGATCATCCTATTCAATCGCCGTCTCGAAATTAGGGCAAAAAAACGGCCGTACCGAATCGATTTAGGGCAAAAAACGGTAATACTCGGCATATTCGGCGAGGTTTACGAACTTGAAAGTTCATACAGCCATGTAAGTTCATACTATCTAATATCATACAAAGTTCTTTGTGCTTGTTCATGTATGTGCTTGTTCATACTTACAGCCGATTATATGTATGTGCTTGTTCATACTTACAGCCGATTATATGTATGTGCTTGTTCATATAGATTAGAGTCGATGTAGGTCAATACAATTATGTGTTAGTGATTGATTTGGAATGCACATGTGCATAGATTATGTGTTTGTGATTGATTTGGAATGCACATGTGCATAATATTGTTCATGTAAATACGATTTTGTGTTTGTGTTTGTGTTTTGATTTGGAGTGCAAATGTGCATAATATTGTTGTATGTATGCACATGTGCATATTTATATTACATCCGCATGTAAATACGATTATGTGTTTCTGTTTGTTTTAGAATGCACATGTGCATAATATTGTTGCGATTATATGTTTGTGTTTGTTTTGGAATGCACATGTGCATAATATTGTTGTATGTATGCACATGTGCATAGTTATATTACATCCGCTCTTTATTGTCTGTCCGAGGTACTGGCTACTGGGTTTACTGTCTGTGCTTTTGGGATCCGTATTTACTTCCCGAGTTGTTGATCTCCGGGTTAGTCAGCTGCATACATGTAGGGTCTATCGTTAATGCTGGTAGTTTGCTGCATGTTGTGAGTATTATGTTAATGGTGCACCGGATAACAGACCTACTGTTTGTATGTCTGCAAAGTGTGAGCCTAAAGCATAGTGCTGAATTTATGATGCTGCTGGATCTTAATATAGCCTCAAAATGCTTGTGTATGGCTGTTAACAGCTGGCCGCATCAGTTATTCATTTGGTCCTGCAGTAAAAGTTCCAGGGGTATTTTGGTTGAAAAGACTTAAGGTTTTAATGTTTGTTCGTGTAGATTACAGCCGATGTTGTGCATATGTGTTTGTGTTTGTTTGTTCGTGTAGTGTGCATATGTGTTTGTGTTTGTTTGTTCGTGTAGTGTGCATGTGTTTGTGTTTGATTTGGAATGCACATGTGCATAGTGTGATAACTTATTTTTATACGTATGGTTTTGGTTCATATCTATGCTTGATTGGTGTGCACATGTGCATAACGTGTTAGAATGCACATGTGCATAATGTGATAACTTATGGTTTTACTGATAACTTATGGTTTTGGTTCATATTTATGATTGATTGGTATGCATGTGCATAACATGATAAAGTATGTTTAATTTGTAACCGAATTTGTTTTTGTCGGGTCAATGTGTTAACATGTGTATATATTGATAAATTGTTTAATAGTTGTATGTATGCACATGTTCATAATTATAGTTGCTTAGTTATAGTTATGCGCGTTGCTTAGTTATAGTTATGCGCGTATGTTAGTGTTAATATACATTCTCCTTGTATGCAGTAAAATGGAAAAAAAACAAAGAAAGTTACGTTTCTACTGAAGCCGAGAGATGAAGGGTCAAAAAGAATGCCTGATGCGACGGAAGACGAGCATGCGGTTGTTAAGCAAAAAGGTTAGAAAGTATTGAGAACTTACTGTTAATATTAGTATTGTTAATGACGCAATATGCATTTTATGCACATGTGCATTATCAGTTTTTTTTTTCAAATGTTATAACTCACGCAAACGCATTAATTTTTTGAATTCAGGTATTTTAAAGGTGGAAAAAAGCGCACAAAAGGAAAAAAGCATACCGAAACGAAAAGATGCAACTAAATGTGTTGATGTAGAAAGAAGGACTAGCAAACGCAAACACGAAGAAACAACCAAAGGTTTGGATGTAACATAAAATAATTAATAAGAATTTGAAATGCACATGTACATTTTTTTGGTACATACATTATATAACATGTGCATGTTATTATGTTGATAAACAGGTTCAAATAAAGAAGTTGTGTCACCGAAAGTTAAGAAGACGGTGAGTAAAAAGGTTATGAGGGTATCTAACTGGCAATCGATACAAACACGCATATCTCCACATCAACTTTTGGTGGGGTTAAACACATTCTCTAAACAACAGTTGGTAGCAATAAAAAATATGGGGTTTGGAAGTATTATGAAGCTTAAAACTGACAGCTTGCCAGCGAAGATGTCACATTTTGTGGTAGACAATTTTAGCGGGAAAGATATGGCAATCAAGTTGACTGTTGGAAACATTGAAGTTAACGAAACTGTTATTAGCGAGTTATTGGGATTGAGAAACAGCGGGGCTGTTATAGAGTATAAAAAGAAGGAGAAAAAGAAGGATAAAGAGAATGAGGAGCAGAAAGAACATAAGGATGAACAAAAGGGGAAAAATAATGATAAAAACAGTGGGTCTGATATAGAATCTGATGTGAAAGAAGACGAAGACGAAGAAGAAGATGATGAGGAAGTTGGGATATTGGCTGAGTGGAAGAGTTTATACAAAGGGCGTACAATAACACCGAGTAGAATTGTCGATAGATTAAGAGATAGCCCAACGGAGGATGGCATAATGTTTAAATATGATTTTTTGACATTGTTCATGAATACGATGGTGGAAATAAACAAAGATGGTAGATGCAAAATTGATTTTCTGAAATGCTTAGGCGAAGATGTGGCGATTGAAGATGTGAATTGGTGCAAGTATATTTGTGATAGCATGAAGATGAGCAAAGATGGATGGCAACGGGATAGCACGTCAAAATATTTTAATGGTGCTCTTACAATATTGGTGGTAAGTTAAGTGTTATGTTTGAAATAAGACATATAATTAATTTGTATTTTTGTATAAATTATTTTGTTTTTAGTTTGTGTATATATACATATACAGTTTTCACATATGGTAATAATGCACATGTGTAGATGTTATATGTGGATAGAACATTGTGTGGGGACATCAATACGGTCCGAACATCGAGTCCATTATCATTCTGGACTAAAGAAATGTTGAGCAGAAGGCAGACATGGGAAATAAAGAATGGCGGTTTTGGAAAAGGGGCATTACGTGAAGGATATGCCGACACTCAAGTTGACGTGGAGCATGAAATGAAAGAGGATAGAATGAAGAAAATGGAGCAAATGGTAGATAAGAATGAAGGCGAAAAGAAAAATGTGACGTTTGAGGTACGTATAATGTTTTAACGTGATTTATTTATTTATTTTTTGTTTTTTTATGCAATTATAAATGTGACCCAGCTTTCATTAATTATATTGTTTAAAATAATAACTTGTATTTTGTAGATTGTATGTGGTTGACATAGATATGTGTTAGGTTAATAGACATGTGGTGGGGTTAGTGGTTAGGATACGATGAATATGATATATGTTGTGCAACCTGATGCACATGTGCATACTGATGTGTTGATATGAACATATAATTTATGCACATGTGCATACATATAATTTATGCATATATGATATGTGCATGATGTTGTTTTATTATGAACATATAATTTATGCACATGTGCATACATATATTTTATGCATATATGATGTATACGATACATGTTGTGCAAGATGATGCACATGTGCATAATGTTGTGTGTCGATATGAACATATAATTTATGCACAAGTGCATAATAAGAATTTTAAGATGATTTGTGCAAACTGATGCACATGTGCATAATGTTGTGTTTATATGAACATATAATTCATGTTCTAGCTGATGCACATGTGCATAATGTTAGGATGATATGAACATATAACTCATGCACATGTGCATAACCGTGTTTTATAATGTGATAAAGCTGCTGAATATATGCATAATGTTGGGTTAATATTACTAACTTTGTTTTATTGATGTGTTATTAATTAGGAGCATGTTCGTATGGTTGAAAGTTTAATGGCTGAGACATTAAGCAAAAAAAAGTTGTTAAATAAAGAGTTGGATGATATTTGGTACAAATATCCAAAGAATGAGAAGGTTGAAGAGTTGGTGAGGGAGTATGATAGAACGTTTAGAGGTGAAAACAAAATGTCGGTTTTGCTAAGCACAAAGGAGATGGGTGACAACAAAGAAAACAAAGTGATTGAGCTTGAAAAAGACAAAAAGGTTAATGTTAAAATCAAAGGTGGGATGAAGGTGTTTACAAGGTCAAGAAAAAGAAATTTAAAAGATGAAGGTGATGTGTTGGACGGTGTATCAAAAAATGACGAATGTGGTGCAACGAAGGTCGATGGGGTGACACAAAACGATGGGGATCTAAAGTTAGACAAAGTTGTCGGTGAGACCATTAAGTGGGCAGAAACGGAAAAGAGTGTTATGAAGAGGCAAACACGTAGAAGGAAAGAAGTAGATAACACCGTACCGAGTTTTGAGTTGTTGTCACAAAGCTCGCAAAGCTCACAAAGTTCACCAGAAGCAGACATTGGAACAAAAGTGCATGCGAGTGTTAAAGATACAAAGGTAAACGTACATGTGAGTGGTAGAGATACAAATGTTGTTGACATGAATGAGCCATTAAATGATGATGAAAAAACGTTATGGCAATATTTGATGACAACAATCGACAACAAACGAAGGTATGGACGTGAATTATAATGTTATGTTATTATTTGTTGTGACATAATAATTTAGAATTACAATCTGATGTACATTTTGTAGGGCGAAGAGCAAAAAATGTAATGTGGACGATAAAGAAATAGATGTTGAAAAGGAGAAGGAAGAGGTCAGCCTGACATTCAAGTAAGATTAAATATGCATTAATTTTTATTTAAAAATCTGTTACATATTGTAGTATAGGAAGCAATTTGTTTAGTAATGACATAAACTTTTGTCATATAAAGCATGTAATCAGTAAATTCAGAATAATTAGGTAGGTTGTTTATACTGTTCGCATGTTATAAGGGTCTGGTTGGTTGCGATTGATTAGGTTAGCGGCTGTTGTGATTTGAAGGGTAGTTAAAAATATAGTGTAGGTATATGGGCTGATGAATTTTGGCATAAAAAATATGGTGTATAGTATATGTAATTTATTTTATGCACATGTGCATACAGAACATAACTGATTGTGATTTGAAGGGGAGTTAAAAATATAGTGTAGGTATATGGGCTGATGAATTTTGGCATAAAAAATATGGTGTATAGTATATGTAATGTATTCTATGCACATGTGCATACGGAACATAACTGATGTAATTTATTGTGACGATTACAGCTCAACTATTTTTGAAACCTCACATGGAATGACAACACGCGCATTTTTGATAAACACATTGGAGGATGGGCAATGGATCTCACAAAACGTGATAGATTGTTAGGCGGCTATTTTGAATTACGAAGAGAAAAAAAACAATACATCAGGGAAAAGGCGATTATGGTGTTATACGACAACTATCGTAAGTGTGTTATAATTCATGTTTAACGATCATATTTAGGATATTTATAATTGTGTGTGACATGTATTTATGTAACGTGCAGCCGGATTATGTGTTGAAAACGAAACAGACGGAACAACAGGCGTTTACAATATTAACTTCACACTTGAAGGAGGTTGTTGAGTGTAACAAAAAAATGTTGGAGTTAAAGGAATTTAACATCATAATAATACCAATGATCGAAAGAAAGCATTTCTATATAATATGCTTTGATTTAGAGAACGCAAAGGTCGAAGTTATTGATAATATGGTGAGTAGTCGCGGGTTTTATAGAATGTCAGCAGGAAGAAGTTTTAAAGAAAATGGAACGCCATATAAAGTGGTAAGTATAGATTTTTTATGTTAAATGTTATATTTGAAAATAAGGATATATGAATATGACATGTAGTAACACTAAATATTATTATTTCTTTTTGTAGAAAAATTATATGGTTGGCTATTTGAAGAATGTTAAACATCCAAGCGCGGCACGCATGGCAGCCGCACCGTTGACGAAGAAAAAACTGGAATGGGCGACGAGCGATAATTTCAACGATTGTGGCGTGTTTGCTATGAGGCACATGGAAATGTACAAAGGGAGTGATGTCGAGTTTGAATGCGGTTTTAGTACGCAAAAAAATATTCAAGACATGCAATTGCAAAACATGAGGATGAAGATTGCAACAAAACTGTTACTATCAGAGGCGAACGTGTACAAGGCAATGGTTATGTACCTCGCAAGAAAAGCAATACAAAATTTGGAAGATGAAAGAATGCGAGAATTGTTGGAAAAAGAGCGAGCAAAACAAGAAAAATGTTGGGACACTCTTAGCAAATGGAAGAATGCGGATAAAGTTTGAGAGTAGTAGTAGTTCATGACACGTAGGTAGTATTTGAACATTAAACTGGTAATTTGGATTGTTTTGTTTGGTTAGGCATGTTAGATGGTTGTGTTGGGAAGGTAACAAGTTGATACAGTTATGATGCATGTTACATTTTGGTTAGGTGTGGTTGGAATTAGATAATCATGTTACTAATAGTTGGTTGATATATTCAGAAGTTGAAATCTTAGCAAATTGGTAATGTGTAGTGTAAAAATTGTTGTGTTGGATATGTAATATGGTGATCAATGTTTGGATTTATAGTTCATATAGTTTGTTGTTTATTCACACGTGAATTAATTTGGTTACAGTAACAAGTTCGTGTTGTGTGTTGTTTATGCACATGTGAAATAATATGGTAAAATGACCATATGCACATGTGCATACAGTGTTATTAGTTGTAAATGTATATGTTTGTTAAAATATGGAATGTTACGTTGATTAGTAAGTTAAATGACCCGTATGCACATGTGCATACAGGTGCATGAAGTGATATAACACAGTTGATAAGTAAGTTAAATGATTGTATGCACATGTGCATACAGTATGTGCATGAAGTGATAAAACACACAGAGATTGTATATGACAAGTTAATAACCAATATCAATACTGTAAGTTAAATGGGTACTAATAAAAAATAAACAAAACAAACATTAGTAGTCATAATTAGATAGTAGTCATAATTAGATAAGTTCGCTAATCATAAGTTGTAATACATAATAAATCAATCAAGAATCACGAGCTATGTTGGATGGTTTGCGACGTCTAGTTGAACGCCTAAGGTTTTGATCAGGCTCAAAAGACTGTTCAGGTTCACGTCCAACATGTGTTCGCTCGGGTACGGGAGCTTTTTGCATAGAGACGGGGTATTCAGATGCATCGTAATCAGAAGAATTATACTCATCGATGTCATCATTGGTGTCATCATCGGTGTCATCGAGATCAACATCAGTATCATCAGAATCAGAATCAGACGAGGCGGGTAGTCCAGCGGCGATAGCAGAAGCACGTTTAGCTGCTCGTGCAGCAAGTTTGGCAGCTTTGATTTTCTCGCAGTTGCGAGAATCATGGTCAAATACATACTTGTTGCATTTGTTGCATAAGCGGGCGGCTTTTTGTCGTTTACCGGCTTTCTTTTGTTTATCTTTAATGTTTTGACCACCGGGGCCGATCCGTTGTTTTTTGGTCCCACAACCTTTGTTTCTAATACCTTGCGGAGGATGAACACTTTTGCTTAGATTTGAAGGTATGTTTAAGATGTCACTAATGTTTGCAGTTTTTTGAACGGAACGAGGTTGAGGCTCACACGGGAACGATTCAAATACGCGGTTTCTGATGCGTTTGATCTCAGAAGATAAGGAACGTAGCTGATCAGGATTGCGTCTGAGTCGGGTTGTGCATTGAGTGACTAAATCCATTATTTCATTATGGATGATAGCAAACTCGCTGTTGTTAGATGAGTATATGTTAGATACGCTATGAACAACCGACGGGAGCGCATCTCGTTTCCACCGTGGAATGATGTAGTGGGACGGTATCCGTTCAATTTGGTGGTAACGGAATATACAGAATACATGTCGGCATAGGTATCCAATACGAGTGAACCCAAGACATGTACAGCTTACAGTTTGTTCAGGTACATTGAGCGACACCTGCACATATGCATAACATATATTATAAGTAGAATGAACACTGTTTGATATACGAACGAGTGAATAACATAAGATAAAATTTGATACATGCACATGTGAATAAAAAAATTAATCAGACAGACAATAGGTATAACATAAGACAAAGTTTGATACATGCACACGTGCATAACAAAAAATTGATAAAACCAAAAAAGTTAATCAAACAGACGGTTACAATAGTTGTAACATGACAAAAATTGATATATGCACATGTGCATAATAAAAATTGATCAAACAAACATAACATGACAAAAATTGATATATGCACATGTGCATAATAAAAAATTGATCAAACAGACAATGACAAAAATTGATATATGCACATGTGCATGATAAAAAATTGATCAAATAGACAAATGACAAAAATTGATATATGCACATGTGCATAATAAAAAATTGATCAAATATGCACATGTGCATAATAAAAAATTGATCAAACAGACAAATGACAAAAATTGTTATATGCACATGTGCATAATAAAAAATTGATCAAACAGACAAATGACAAAAATTGATATATGCACATGTGCATAATAAAAAATTGATCAAACAGACAGTAGACAGTAGACAGACAGTAGACAGTTATAATAGATATATTGAGGTTAATATGTAGTAATGGTATATTAATAGATATATTGAGGTTAATATGTAGTAATGGTATATTGGGGTAAGGACATACCTCGAATTCATTGACATAAGACATGTTTGATTTGCAGTGACGAACAGTGTAATTTTTTACATCGGTCGTTCCAGGACGTTCAATTGGCATACAATGGAACATGCCCATATATATTTCTTTTCGAACTTCAAGAAACATAGACCATGTATATGTTTCGGACGCGTGTGCCTCTATGCGAAGACCGGTAGATAAGCGAGGGGTCGACATGTCGCTTTTAAATTCGAGATCTCGTTGTGTATGCCGTTGAGCATCGATACTGGTTTCAAAACACATTAAAAATTGAACTAATGTGTTAGTTTCTGACGAGTTGACTTTAAAACGCGCGTTTGAGCTCTCACATCTGGATGTAGTCTTCATCAAACAACACATCGGTATCTCTCTGAAATAACACGGGACCCATTCGTGGCGTATAGCAAACATCTCACAAAGCCACGGATGATTGTCTAGGTGATATTCGTCCATTAACACGTGCCATCTTTCTTCAAATGTTTGTGGTGTGATGAATAAATTCCACACCAGCTTATGTATTGACGAACGAAGAGTGGTGTTATCAAGGATGTCATTTGAAATCTGTAAATGAGGAAACATGAATAATAAAAAAGTTGAATTATTTACTCATATTATATGGTTTAATTGGAGCCGTGTTAATATAAAAAAATAGAGTGTTTACCTTGGACGGAAGTTTTCTCATTATGTGCCACATGCACAAACGATGGATGGAGTTTGTGAAAACGGTTGATACAGCTTGTTTCATTGATGCGTCTTGGTCAGTGAGAACAAAGATTGGTTGTTTCTTATGTGCAGCCAGAAAGGTGTTTAGTAACCATGTATACGACTCTATAGTCTCATCGTATAACATGCCAGCGCCAAAGATAACACATTTTTTGTGGTGATCAACTCCGGTGATGGCACAAAAATCATTTTGTATCTGTAAATAAAACATATGATATTAAAAAATTATTAGTAATTTCACATGATGAAAAAATATAGTATCTTACTTGTTGGTGTCATATGTAGCGTCAAATGCACACACATCACCGAAAGCCTCATAATTTCGTAATGATACGAAATCAGCCCAAAAGAAAGATCGCAACTCATTGTCAACTATGACACAATCAAAATAGAAATCATTAAGATTGGTAACTCGAGATCTCATGGTATGTAAGAGGATGTCTGCATCGCGTTCACCGATGAATGCACGTATGTCTCTAGAGCAATTTTTGAAATCTTCTGTTGTGCCACGAACATTTTGAGGTCCGCCTTTAAGTGATGCTTGAATGTTATGAGCAACAGTTGGGCCAATTTTGTTAAGACTAACTTTGTGAATGAATTGTTGCTCCTCAAATCCAAGTATCCTGTTTTGTTTTAACATGTTGGCGTGATCGCTACCAATCATGCAATGGTTGTGCGTGGCGATGAAACCATATATTTTGTATTGTTCGGTAGCACGATCAAACCTCACTTTAATACGCGCACGACACCCGGAAACTGTGAATCGGCTTCGTCTATGTTGTTTCTTGGATTTATCATATATGGTTGGAGCATTTTTTGATGGAGCATTGGGGTCAGATTCTGTGACTCGTGGTTGTCCTTCTCTTGAACATAATATATATCTATGAGTGGAGATTTTCGTATTAGGATTGTCATGATACTTTTTGTTTTTCGATGTACCGATACGAGTAGAAAACCCGGATTGCGTAGCATATGTGTTGTACATCATGACAATATCTTCCCAATGGGTAAATGTACTATTTACCACAGGAAGGTATCTATCATCAACTTGAGGTATCCAATACGGGGTGCCATTAGGTGTAGCATGTATGGCAGCCGTAATCGTTCCTGTAAGAGATAATTAATAAATTAAATGATAGTGGGAAATAATTAATAAATTAAAAAAAATTGTCAACATGATATAGGGACGAATAGTATAATTGTAATTAATATGCACATGTACATTGGCAGTTAATGTACGATGTCATAAGTTATTGATTTGCAATCATAATGCACACGTGCATAAATTTTCATTGAAAACATAATTTGAGATAAAGATGAATAATGTGTAATATGAAGAACTTAACACAGTGCATAAATTTTCATTGAAAACATAATTTGAGATAAAGATGAATAATGTGTAATATGAAGAACTTAACACAATGCACATGTGCATATAACATTAAGTAATCATATTTTCAACAAAAAAACAATTGTAAACATGCAATGCAGTTAACACAATGCACATGTGCATATTGAGTAATCGTAATGAACAACATAAACAGTTGTGAACATGATAGAGTTGTGAACATGATAAAAAGGAGTATATCATTGAACAATTCACATTTTACATAAAATGGATATAAAATACCTTTAGTTTCAAACCGAATGAATTGTAAATGTTGATGTTCTGTGCTTGTAGGTGCTGTACCAGTAGATGTGGTGGTACCCGTAGATGTGGTGTCAACGGATAACGATTGATCAGGTAAGTTAGCAGTTTCAGAGCCTACGTTGCCTGATGTAAACATTGAATCAAGCGTCTGAATTTCAAACCCATGAAGGGTATGTCGATTTGCAACTGGGTTTGCAACTGTTGTAAACACAGGATTGTAACTTTCAGTTGGATTAACAGCAGGTAAGGTATTGACATCAACATCAGACGGACATACAGCAGAAATATCAGACGGACCCAAAGCAGAAATAGGATTTACAATGACATTAGATGGGCCGCAAAAACTAGCATGTGGATGATACGAAGAAGATGTTGTATGTTGATCACCCGATGCAGAAGGTTCAACTCCAACACGAGATGAGTCAGACGAAGCCATTAGTATCCGAAATCAGTATACCAACGACGAAATCAGTATCACAATTGAACCCCCCCGTAAACGGTGTAAGTCCAAGCCGCCGTGAAAATGTAGAAAAGCAGTCGCCGCCGTGAATATGTAGAAATCAGTCGCCGCCGTCGTTGTTTATGCAAAATATCAAACGAAACGACGAAATCAGTAAATGTGTAAGTCCACGCCGCCGTGAAAATGTAGAAAAGCAGTCGCCGCCGTGAATATGTAGAGATCAGTCGCCGTCGTCGTCGATTATGCAAAATCTCAAACGAAACCCTAGTTTGAAAAAGACAACAGTGAACCTTGAAAACGACGGGCAGTGAACGACATATGATAAGCGCGTGTTTTTTAATTAAATATCATTAATTACAAGTTTGCCACGTGTTCACATTGGTTCTCGCGGTTCTCGCAATAAGAGGTGGTTCCTAACGGATCTTTATCCTATATATATATATATATATATATATATATATTTGGTATACTTTTAAAACTTATCGGTTCGGTTCGGTTATTTTCGGTTATTGAAAATGATTATCCGAAAACCAAACCGAAATTTTCGGTTATTAAAAATCCGAAAACCGAACCGTCGGTTTTTGTTTCGGTTCGGTTATTTCGGTCCGGATTTTTTGGTTATTTCGGTTGCGGTTCGGTTATTTCGGTTTCTGCTCACCCCTACCCCACGCATACCACGCGCAGACGTTTGAGTCTGCAGCTTGTTTGTTTTTTAGAAGAGGTTTCATTAAAAAACCTCTTCCCCACCTCTTCCCCACGCAGACATGTCCTTATGTCTTCCAACCTCTTCAAGACTCTTCTCCCTCTTCAAAACACCCATCTGGTCTCAAAACCCTAGCACCTCCACTTCTCCAGCCGACACCACCTCCTCCGCCACCACCTCCACCTCCGACACCACCTCCTCTGACACCACCTCCACCTCCGACACCACCTCCTCTGCCACCACCTCCACCTCCGACACCACCTCCTCCGCCGCCCACCCATGCTCCGCCACCACCTCCACCTCCGACACCACCTGCTCCAGCCATGCTCCACCTACACTCTGCCACCACCTCCACCTCCGACACCACCTACTCCAGCCCTGCTCTACCTCCACTTCCGCCACAACCTCCACCTCCACCTCCGACACCCATCTCCTCCGTCACCGTCCTCCAACTCTGCTCCAGCCGCCACCTCTGCTCTGTCCGCCACCCCATCTCCTCCACCCACCGTCGACCCCTCCACCATTGATTTCAGGCACGATTCAAGCACCATCAATTTCAGACAAGTTTTAAGGCACGATTCAGGGCTGGATTTGGTTGTAGTGGGAGAGGATTAGGTTTTGATTTGGGATTTTGTGATGGGCTGTGGTGGAGATACGGTGGTGGGTGGTGGAGATACGGTGGTGGGTTGGGTGGAGAAGTGGTTGTAGGAATTAGGGTTTTCGCAAGGAAGATAGTGCAGACGTTTGCAGATATTATATAATCAAACACTCTTTTTATTACACTCTACAGAGATTTGGTCCACCTCTTCTCGTGCAGACGTTTGCAGATGTGGTCCGCAGACTGCAGACCTTTTGCATCTGAAAAAAGTAAAAAACAAACACCACCTTAGTGTTTGGCTAGTGTTATTGGTGATATTAGGCTAACATTTTGTGAATTACTAATGACTACAGGTGCATCTGCTACTAAAAGACAAAAGGGGAGCCAATAACCGCTCAACCTGGGTGACAGAACACACAAAGTGTTAAGTTAGGAGTGGTGGGAGCCGAAGTGATAGTTGGGAGTGACAACAGTCAATACCTAATAGTTAAGGGTGATAACAATCAAATAACCCTTGTTTAAATATATAATATTTGTAATCTTTACGTTATTCTTTGCCTTTTTACTTAAACTAGAATTGCGACCCACCGCAATGCGACGGGGATTCTTTAGTTATAACTAAGTCGATCTAGGACCCGAACGGAAAAAAATAGACGATGTAAAAACGTTCACTCACACACGCATGTTGCATCGTGTTAACTCACAAAATTTAGAACGGAACGTAAAAACGTTAAACCAAAGACGCACATTGCGATGTGTTAAGTCACAAAATTTAGAACCAAGCATAAAACGAAAAATTTGCGGAAAATGAAAACTATAAAGGACCAAAGTTGAAAGTAAAAAAAGTTATGAGGATAGATTGCAAAAGATAAAAGTTTTGGGGTTGTTAAAAGTAATTTATGAAATCCATTTGGTGAAATGTAAAAAATATCAATTTTTTTTTGGAAAACCCCCAAAGCCAAGGTTACAACAACCATATGCATAACCATTTTTTCTTTGAGAAACCCCCAAAGCACACCCCGTGTTACGGCAGGGTGTAAAACGGTGTCAAATAGTACTAATGCCACACAACCGTCATTAACCACCAACACTGACTCGGCCTAGGATCTGCGTGTTGCGACGAACCTGCCAAACATGGAAAAATAAAGGTAAAAACGTTGAACCATACATGCACATTGCGCCATGTTAACTTGCAAAATTTGAAACAAAACATATAAAAGTTGAACCACAGTCGTATGTTGCGTCGTATTAACTCGAAAAATTTAGAACTATACGTAAAACAAAAATTTGTGAAAGATGAAAAGTATAAGTGACAAAATTTGTGAAGTTAAATTGCAAATAATGAAAAGTTTTGAGTTAAAGTTAAAAAACAAATTATGTAGGGTTAAAATTGCAAAAGGTAAAAGCCTTTGGATTAAAAGTAAAAAATCAAGTTTTTTTTTTTTTTTTTTTTTTGAGAAAATCCCAAAGCACAAGGTACAAGTTGTATTGCATATTTTTGTTGCTTATTTATAGTAATAAAATAAAATGCAATGAACGAAATACAAGCTGATCAGCAAGGACCGAGCGTGTGAACGACCACAAACCAATAGCATCAAACAGTTCAGGAACTTCGGTTAATTGACTCATAACCAAACCGAACCCATGCTAAAAACCAATTGACCAAAAATCAACTGGTCTATGTAAAGCAATAACCGAAACTTACTGGCTTTGGTTTTTAGGGGACTAAAACCAAATTGAACTGCCCATGCATATCCTACGTGTAGGAATGGTAACGGGATGAGTTTGGGACGTGTATCGGTAATTTTAGTTACATGCATATATACAGGTATGGTTTAGGTAAACGCAGTGGCAGAGCTTGACCAAAAGTTCTAGAGGGACGGAAAGTCATTCAGTGAAAAATTCCCGCTTCTCCTGAGCCCTGCATCCCAATATTCTCTTCCACTTTTCAAAACTTTTCTCTCATTCGGTGAAAAATTCCCGCTTCTCCTAAACCCCTTCATAGAACTTTGTCAACGTAGATCTCTCTGGCTCTCCCAATCCCTCTCCATACCGTCTACCATTGGTTTTCGAAACACCACACCCATTTTGTGTGTGGTGATATCCTACTATGATTGCCTTCTCCTAGATAAAGTATTAATTTTACTTTGAGTTAACTGCCATTTTCGTCCCTGTGGTTTGGTCACTTTGACCATTTCAGTCCATTTTTCAAAAATGCGCCATTTTCCTCCCCGACGTTCTGGAAAGGTGCCATTTCAGTCCAAAAATCATAACCCAGTTAAGTCGGTTAGTAAATAAGGACTGATTGTGTAAATTTGTAACATAAAGGACTGATTGTGTAAATTTGTAACACCACCACCACTAGCCCTGCCACCACCACCACTCCGCTGCCACCACTGCCACCACCGCCACCACCACCACTCCCTCTCTCTCTCTCTCTCGTCGTTATCTCTCTCTCTCTCTCTCTCCCCGACTGTGATGATGATTGATGAAGATGAGTTGCAGGTTGTCGGTTTTACAGCGGTGAACGGAGGTGATGACAGAGGTGAACGGTGGTTTACGGTGAAGTGGTGGTGGGTTATGGTGATGGTGCAGCGGTGAGGAGACGGTGGTGTTAATGGTTGTCGGAGGTGACTGCGGTGTTCGGATTGTGCAGTGATGAGGAGCGTGTCGGAGTAATGACGACGGAACGAGAATGTGATGGTGAATCGGTGACGGTGACAAGCTTTGTTCGATCCACTCAGACGACGACAAATTCGTCATCATCATCATCGCCTCTATTAATAGTTGTTTTCCCTCATAATGTAGCCTCTACCAGGAGCAAGACCAAAAGAATACCAATATGTTTCCATTGTATTGTGGGAAATAATATTTGAAGGAAGCAACAGTAACAGCAGCAACAACATTATCATCAATCATCCTCCAATCCCATCTGTGCAATCCCATCTGTGCAACTCTCTCCAACGAAACCAAAATCTCTCTCACCGGAGCCTAGTTCCTCTGAGCAATTTCACTTTCAACTTATTCATCATACTATGGTGGTGATTGCAGAGCATACACCAATCCATCCATCATTGTTCATCAACAGTCACCGTTCATCATCGTCATCATCTCTGTCAACGATCACAACGATCACCAAGCACATCACCACCGCTGTGTTCGGAGTTCTCGAGACCACCGTGCCGGATAACCACCTGAACTTAACCTGAACCTCACTCCGGTCATCGTTCACCACCATTGTTCACCTCCGTTCATCGTCGTCATCCTCTCCGACAACCCTCGTTCACCGCCGACCTCCGTGGTGAACGAGGTGGAGATGGTGGTATGAGATGTTGGTGGCAGATCGGAGTGGTGGTGGTGGCAGTGGCTGTGGTGGCAGTGGCTGTGGTGGCGGTGGTTGCGGTGGTGGCAGCGGAGTGGTGGTGGTGGCAGGGCTAGTGGTGGTGGTGTTACAAATTTACACAATCAGTCCTTTATGTTAAAAATTTACAGAATCAGTCCTTATTTACTAACCGACTTAACTGGGTTATGATTTTTGGACTGAAATGGCACCTTTCCATAACGTCGGGGAGGAAAATGGCGCATTTTTGAAAAACGGACTGAAATGGCCAAAGTGACCAAACCACAGGGACGAAAATGACAGTTAACTCTTTTACTTTTGAATATTAGTGATGCTTATAAATTTCAAACTCGCATGTATGTACGCTTTAAAATTAATTACAGTACATTGTCAAAACGGTCTAAACTATAGTAACCAAAAATATATTTTTCTAGACGTTATTAAAAAAGTTTACTGAGGTTGATTAGTGACCGATTTACATGTCACTAAAAGCATCAGAACGATTTTCTACGGCTCAATGGGGCTCATTCCTAGACATTATTAAAAAAAAACTGCTATCTAACCACCTTTTGTAACTACAACCTTAGTAAAACAGGATCGGACGAACTTATAACAATTTTGATAATATTATGTATTTAAAAATACATATATTAGAATCTAACATGTATAACCCTTCACGGTAGTACAAATTTAACCTGTAGAGTTCTAGTACCACATGCATGTTGAAATCTAATATAAGTAATTAATGTATATAAAAAATTAACTTGTGTGTATAATCTACCTTCTTTACATTTAAAATGAATTTAAAGGACAACACACCATATGAACTATATAGGGTACGCATGTGTGCCACCAAACTTTCATCTATGAAATCCGAAACTTCACCATTTTTACTAATTTAATTGTCAATTAGTTATAATCATCTCTTAAGCATGCATTTCACTTATAATACATGCCTTTTGATTTGTGATTATATAAAGAGCATTTATATTTTAGAGTAAATTGTCATTTTGGTCTCTGAGGTTTGGTCACTTTTGCCATTTTAGTTCAAAACTTAAACCTTTTAAATCTGGGTCCCTGTGGTTTCACTTTTATTGCCATTTTAGTCCAAAAATCAAATCACCTGTTATTTGGCTATTAAATCTGGTTATTTTTTCTTTTTCTTCAGGGGCAAAATGGTCCATCTCTATTTATTATAACATATTAATAATTAAATTAATTATATTAAATCAATACCCTAATAAATGGTTTGATATCTCTTCCCCCCCATAAGTTCTTCCCCAAACCCCTTTTCTGGATGCCATGGGAGGATCCAATCGACTTCTTCTTCTTCTTCCAATTATGCAGACAATTACACACATTAATCAAAAGTAGCCCTAGCGATGCATTCAAGAAAAAGATTGCCGAAATAAACAGGGATCGATGAAGGAGGAACCCTAAAAGGAACCGATTGTTTGTACAGACTCCAGAATCGTTATCATGTACCGCCAGTATACATATGTTTGCTACTGTTGCAGGCATCGCACTTTTAGCTAAACTTCTCATGATAGTAATTTCACCAATTTATTTGTTAATCATATTGTTTAATTCATACGGCTACTACAATATATGGATGATTGATGTAATACTCGAATCCGTCACTTCTCCCTTGCAAACAGGACATTCTTTCGCACTCGAATCCACATACGACAACTGATAGAAACAACACCAACAAAACAAGTGACCATGGCAAGTCAAAATCGGATCCCGAGCTGTTCCTCCCCCTCTCCCTCTCTTCACCCCCTTCCTGAACCCTAACTGCATCCCGAACATCGTTCCTCTCTTGATTCTAAAATGGCAATAAAAGTGAAACCACATGGACCCAGATTTAAAAAGTTTGAGATCTGGACTAAAGTGACAAAAGTGATCAAATCTCAGGGACCAAAATGGCAGTTTACTCTATATTTTATATACTTTCTATGTGTCACCAAACATCCATTGCTTAAATTTCATAATCATAATAAATTAATAATAACAATAAAAATAATAATAATAATAATAATAATAATAATAATAATAATAATAATAATAATAGTGTGTTTTAATTATTAGAAAAAAAAATCTAATTGACTAGAACACATGTTTAGTATTCTATACGATTGTTGCGGTTAGTTATCCAACTTAAGCAAATATACAAGTTTTAATGCACAACTTACAAAACACATTAACTTTTGATCATTTCAAAGCAAAGATCTAGCAGACTTGAAAATGTCTTAATGAATTAAGAAATAATTAATAAAATAGAATACATAATATATATTTGAATCAAACAAAAAGAAATAGCTAGAGTTTTATTTTACCATTTGATCCTTTGGGCTGTAAAGTAAAACCTAAATTGAGTTGTGAATGTGATGTAAGAGTGTAAAGAAAAAAAAGTAGGGCCCCACATTGCAATTGAAGAACATATTCCCTTACATACACATGACACCACCTAATCCTTTCTTCCTCCATACACCAGACTCTTCCGCCTTCATATCATATACATACAAATATAGGAGATAAGAGATACAGAGCCAAAAGCAGAAGCCTACCTGATGATGATACATATGTGGTAAGTCTCTATACACATTCACACACACACATATACATATATACACATACATATATATGTACATGATATATACTATGTAGTGTTATGTCTCTTATGCTGAATTGCTGAATGAACATTACATCTTAATATTGTGATACTCTGACATAATCTTTCATGTTTCAGAAACATACATAATTGGAGAAAATATTACATTTTTTTTCATAAGTTCTTGATGGTTTCCAATTCAAAAGTTTTGGTTAATTCCCAATTATTGTTTCTATTTTTGGGTACATTCCAGGCAATATTTTTCTGTATTAATCTTTAGAAACAACAAGAAGAAGAGCAAAAAGAAAACATTTTTACTCTTTTATCCAAAATAAGCCATTTAGTTTGTGGTTCATTGTTTTGTAAACTCTTTTATATATTTTGATTAGAATTCAAGAATCCTCACTTTCCTCTATGAAACCAAAATTGTATGTTTTTCCAAATATCTTTATAAAAATATATACATATATTTTTATAAATATATTTTTACTCTCTGATTTTTCTTATCTTTTTGTGGAATTCAAGAATCCTCACTTTCATCTATGAAACCAATATTATATGTTTTTCCAAATATCTTTATAAAAATATAATTTTACTCTCTGTATTTTCTTATCTTTTTGTGTTAATATAATGCCTAAAATCCTTTTTTAATCTTTTTTTTTTTCTGGTAATCATATTCCCAATATAGCCATCTGTTTTCTATTTTAAAAATATCTATAGAACTTGTATATAAAAGAGATGAGATATATATTTGAGTTAAATGCCATTTTAGTTTATGTGGTTTGGGCTATTTTTGAAACGTTGCATTTTGGTCCAAATAGTTTCAAACGTTGTCATTTTAGTCTATTGGATTAACTCCATCCATTTTTTCTGTTAACTAGAAGGACAATTTGGTCATTTTATATGGCCGAATTGCCCTTCTAGTTAACAGAATTATATATAATATGACCGAATTGCCCTTCTAGTTAACTGAAAAAATGGATGGAGTTAACCAGTGGACTAAAATGGTAACGTTTGAAACTATTTGGACTTAAATGACAACGTTTTAAACCTTTAGACTAAACTGGCAAAATGACCCAAATCACGAGGAATAAAATAGCATTTAACTCTATATTTTTTTATGTGGTTTATTTTGCAGAAAAAATGGAGGGTAATGGAAAATCATTGGAGAGAGTGGTGTCATTGAAGGCTCTACAATTGGGAAATTCATTTTCATGCAAAATATGTGTGATTGGATTTCTATGTGGAGTATGTCTAACTTCTCTCTTTCTTGCTGCCCTCACTTCATTTGCTTCTTTTCAGTTTTCCCCTAATTCCACTTCCACTTCTTATTTTATCAGTAAGTTTTTTCTCTTTCCCCCTTAATAATTTTTATATAATTACACTAGTTATATAGTAAAAGATATTTTAATTTGGGTTTCTTGAAGTATATACTATATAGTCATCACATGACACCTATGCACTGTCTGATAATGAATTTGCATTTGTTTTCTAACATATTCATTAGAAAATTGGTGGAGTATTGATTAAGTACTTAAGTTGGATTATGACATTTGTGAATCATAATAATTCAAAGATAAACTTAAACTTGATTAGTCAAAAATGTACAATTGATAAGTCCTTAGTCCTCAAGGGTGTGTGATTGAAGCAAAGTAAAGTTGGTACCAATTATTTCTTTCCAGAAAGAGAAAAATAATAATAACAATCTACTTTAAATAATTAAATTATACTCCATATTCTTGAATTATATATTATACTACTAGTATTACCCGGATTTTATTTTTTATTGGTGACAAAGTATGTAAAGTTTATGGGCTAACATCATTAGATTATAATGTTGTTTCTTCGTGTTACATTTCGGTTTTAAATACGATTTTAACTTTAAGGGTGTCATAAATGCAAAAAAGAGAAGCTTTGTTAAAAAAATGGCTAAACATTAAATCAAATTATATATTTGAGACTTGTACATGAAATAATGCTTCTCTTATAGTCCCTATTAACTTTTATGGTCGTTAATAGTAACTTTTTCCGGCATACAATTGAGAAGTCTAGCCGTCTAATTAATAGCCAATTATTCCCAACAATAACCGTAGTAGGAGTTAACGTTTACATAATCTAATCACGTTGGTAACTTATTTTAATTTTAACTTATTGCTATGTTTGAGTTTAAAATCACATATATTTGGAGATACGTCTAATATAAAACAAGATTAAGTAGATAACTATTGTAACTACATAAACACTTATACATATTAGTTTAAGTGATTTTGTATTAAACATGCCCTTATATTTGAATGAGTAAAGTCTTTTCTTATGATTGTCGTGATACATAAACTTTGGTCCCTTGTACATGTTGTAATTTGTTGCTCTTTGTCTATTTAGGTCGGGGGTGGTTGTGTTTGTTTGGTCTTTTACCCGTTTGGGTCGAATGTGTGTTTTAATGAAGTATTTTTTAAAAAAAAAAAAAAAAAAACATAAACTTTGGTAGAAGCATGTTGCCTTGTGACCTAGGCTTTGCATAAAGGGGTAACTCTTTTCGTGATTCCTCCGTGCAATCACAAACTCCGAGGTAAAACATTTAATCTCAAAAAAGACACCTAAGACCATGTGTAGTGGTAGAACACTATAATGCCCCCACCATGGGGCGTTTTGCGCCATGTGGCGTCCTAGTCAGCAAGGGGGCATTATAGCAAAAGTGGTGTAGTGGGTATAATGCCCCATAATGCCCCATTCGAAAGATGGGGGGTCGAAAGATGGGGGGTCGAAAGATGGCAACGGTCGAAAGATGGGGGGTCGAAAGATGTCAACGGTCGAAAGATGGGGGGTCGAAAGATGGCAACGGTCGAAAGATGGGGGTCGAAAGATGGTGGCAGCGTTATAATTTAAACGCCGAACGGGATTTTTTTCGAAAATCACGCCGGAAAACGCCCCCTGTAGTGGGGGGTTGGGCGTTTTAGGGCGTTTTGGGGCAATTTTTTTTAAAAAAAACGCCCCATTACGCTTGGTCTAATAACATATGACGGTGGATTAAATATATCATACGAATATCAGATTCTTATACTTACTTTTAATATTCGTGTGTATTATCATATGCGTGTGTCACATCTTGAATCTCAAAAAAACTAATGTTGAATGTTTTGGCACACGCATATGGTAATCTATTCTGAAACCTAAACAATTCGTTCACCACCTGAATTTTTTTATTTTGTATTTTTTCGCATATCAATATTTCAATATTAATATTTTACTTTGAAAATATAAATGCATATAAAACAATTACATTTTTTACAACTAAACATGTAACTGTTTTATATACTTTATTGTAAAATTTTAATTCTAAAATATTAATGTGCGAAGAAATGAAAAATAATTGGGTTAAACGAATCGTGTTCGGGTCAACCCATGGATATTCATGGTGTGTTTGGTTTCATATGTTAAACGAGCTACTCTTCCTTATTCCATCATCGAGAACCGACGGTTAACTAGATCATCCAACCACCTATGTGATATTTGGCTTCTCAAACCAAGCAATATTATCCCTAATGCCCACTGGGAGCTCACGGATTTCTTTTTTTGTTACACGAGTGGAAACCTCCCAAGACGTGTTGGTGATATTTGAGGCATGACATTTCTTATGACCCAGTATACTTCCTATGAACATAACAAAACTACGTAGATAACATGATAATATGATCTCCTGACAGTGATACTCATTTTCTAATTTTCTATATAAAGATGCAATTGTATGGCATGTTTAGCTGACTGTTATTAATTAACGTAGTTGTCGAATGAATTGTGATGATTTTCTAGATGCATTTACGGGCCGAGAATGTGATTCTAAACCTCAAGCAGTAGAAAGAATGGTGATATCACAAAACTTGATGGAGGTCCAAGTTAACAACCCGGTTAACTCAATCTACTCAGCTTGGAGCACAATGCTAAACAAGTCAAACACCGGCGAAGAAATGTTTTCACAAAGTACATTAACCGACGGTTCTAAGGTGCCTAGACCTCCTCATTTGGATAACTGTAAGTTGACGAGAGAAGCCAATCAAATTCTCGATAAACGTACTGAAGACGGGAAATTACCACCATGGACAATGTGGAAAGGTTTCTTGAATAACTACCCTTTATCGAAAAAAGATGAGAAGCAAGGGTATAATGGTCATCAAGCCATCTCCAAAGGTGCTTACCCTCCTTGGGTATGTGTCATTTCTAATAATTCTATAATTTTTCGCTTTCTATAAGGGGGGGACCCACTTGCTGACGTGTCTGTTTACGGGTCTTTATAGATTAAAGGGTCGGACGAAGAAAACTATCCACTAACAAGGGAAGCGCAACGTGATATATGGGTGCACCAGCATCCTGTGAACTGTAGAGACCCGAATGTCAAGTTTCTTGTTACAGATTGGGAAACGATACCCGGGTTTGGTATGGGGGCCCAGTTTGCAGGGATGTCTGGGCTTCTGGCAATCGCCATTAACGAAAATAGAGTGCTTGTCACAAATTACTATAATCGAGCCGACCATGATGGTTGTAAAGGTAGACCAACTTACGAAAACACATAGAAGGTTTCATCATGCGGTCTAGTTATTTCTCATTCGGTTATATTTTCGCGTTAGGTGCATCGAGGTCTAGTTGGTCGTGCTATTTTTTTCCTGAGACATCACGAGAGTGTAGGGAACGAGCGTTTGAACTCCTGAACGAAAAAGGAGCATTGGCTAGCGGAGTTATTAGAGTAAAAGAAAACTACACAACCAAGCATATATGGACTGGCCCAGTCCCACGGTAATTTGATTCTAGTAACTTTAACTACTATACATTCGTGATTAATGGTACGGGTGTGAATTTCTGACACGACATAAAACTAACTCGAAGTTCACGGGTTTGGGTTTAATCTAAATGGGGTCCAGGTCAGCTAGGGGTCAAACCACATATACATTTAGCTAAACGGGCCATGTCCAAGTCAAGGCAAGTTCGCAGGCTGCCCCACTTAGCTTGTTTATTTTTATATATTTTCTATAAAAATTGTTTATGTGTGAGTGAGTATTTTACTATTTTATTTTATTCTAAAATTCTAATGATAAAGAGATATGAGAATGAGGTTTTACACTATAAACTAATTATTTTACATACCTCTTGGGACTTTTGTTGTGTATATATACTTTTGGGAGTGTATTTAATGTGTGTATAAAATAAAATAAAATATTCGGGTCAAATGGGTCATGGTCGTGTCAACCTGCGAAACTTGTGTCATGTTCAGGTTCATGTATCTGACACAATTAATGGGTTCATGTCGGATTCGCCCCGCCAACCCCCGAACACATCCAATTTAACAGCCTGAATAAAAAAATAATGAGTTTATTTTCTTCTTTGCATCATATTGAGTTTATGTCCTTCTTTGCATCATATTTGTCACCATGATTTAGTCAAGGTTCATTACAGAGTATGGGGTAGTCCTTGGAGTTACATGCAGCCAACAACAGAAGTAAACGGTACTTTAATCGGCTATCATCGGAGAATGGACTGGAGATGGTGGCGAGCACAGGTAGCTAGCTAGATCACATAATCCTACTCGATCTTTGATAAAACATTCGAGCATTTTCATAATTTGTTTCACTCAACCACACATATTCAGGCTTTGCGCTATCTTATGAGGTTCCAAACAGAGTACACATGTGGTTTACTAAATGTAGCTCGACACTCGGCATTTGGATGGGAAGCTGCCGAGTTAGCTCACTCAATGCGTATTTCAGAATATTTCGAGGTTTGTTCATTAGTCAGTTATGTATTTATAAATACGGTTCATGTGGAGGTAGTTTGGACCTTATGTGTGCATTGTGCAGGGGCACTTTGGTCATTTATTATAAAAGTGACCAAAGTGCCCCTGCACATATAAGGTCCAAAGTCCAAACTACCCCTACACAAACCATATATATACATAACTGACTAATACTCGTCTACGGTATTCCTTTTGTTATGCGATTGTTATTGACATATAGCTAATAATTTCAGGAAAACATGATAGATTCTAGATCCGCGATCGAAGAGTACGTGTGGTCAAATCACGAGCCATGGACGCCAAGGCCGTTGCTAAGTGTGCACGTAAGGATGGGAGACAAAGCATGTGAAATGAAGGTGGTTCAGTTTGAAGAATACATGCGTCTCGCCAACCGGATTAGAAACCGTTTCCCTTATCTGAATCGAATCTGGCTCTCAACCGAGATGCAAGAAGTTATCGATAAAACAAAGTTATATACAAACTGGAACTTTTACTACTCAAACGTGAGACGACAAGTGGGAAACCTAACTATGGCAGTCTATGAAGCAAGCCTGGGTAGAGAAACAAGCACCAATTATCCGCTCGTAAACTTCTTGATGGCTACCGAAGCTGACTTCTTCATCGGAGCCTTGGGTTCTACTTGGTGTTATCTCATAGATGGAATGAGAAATACCGGCGGAAAGGTGATGGCAGGGTACTTGAGCGTTAACAAGGATCGGTTTTGGTAAATATTGGGTCAATTTAGCCATTTGGGTTTGGTTGATGAAACCGACCGGTGTGGAATATGGCTCAGGTTAAGCGTTAGCTTAGGCTCGGGATGTGTATAAAACATCGATGTATAATTAGGCTTCTATTTGCAAGTAAAACAGAAGAATTGTTTGAAATTGAAAGGCAATAATAATATATAATTTAAACAGTAATACACCATGTTGAAGTTGTTCCTGAGAAAACTACCAAAACTACTGGAACAAACCATCACCGGAAATGACGATTGCATACAACAATCAATCGAACAACAACCCTAAATATCGATAATCAAATCACTCCAAATCTTCACTCACCTGCCTTGTGCTTGTGCCGTTTTCCGTGCTTCTATCTGCTGCCGCAGATTTCTTCTTGTGTTTCCGAATCTTGGCTTTCTTGGCCTTCATCCTACGTTTCTTCTCATTGGCATCGACCCACGTGTAGTCTGTCGGTATGTTGAATGGGTCCGCTTCATCTCTGAAACTGCGACCCTCACTGTCGCTTGACTGGTCACCGCGGTTCCCTTTCATCCATGAGATCCATGATGTTGACCCCTCCGGTTCTTTAGATTTTGAATCTTGAAAATGAGCTGGGCTCGAAAGCGGTGTTGAAAATTCTTCTGATGCGGCTTGTAGCTCCTCGAATTTTGTAAATGTTACAAGTACTCTTATTGTCGGCACAATTGGAATCGCAATCTGCACTCACAAGTCACAAATAGATATCTATTTCATTTTAATTTTACTAAACGATAAAAGCGGCAACTCGATGTAAGAATATATTTAAAAGAATGTACCTTGACGGGGAAGGTACCGGTAGGTAGTTTAGTGGTTAAAAGCTCCCTTAATCTCCTGATGGCCTTCACCTTATTGGCTAATATGTCAAGTAACGGCACAAGCTCATCTGTTTTTAACGGGAAATCCGGTGTTAACCAAAGAACGGGTCTCAACCCTTTTTTGTACTCGCTTTCGGTCTTAAGATCTGTTGTTGATCCTTTTTTCTTTTTCTTTTTAGCACTTTTATCTTTCGCTTTCTTAGAGTCACCATTGTCCTCTGTTACAGTTTCAGATGATAGTTTTTGAGTTTCGTTAAGTTTCGAAAACTTCTTTAGAATCTTTGAATCTTCGGGGTCGTTGTTTTTCGAACCCTTTTTGTTCCAACCAAACCAGCTTTTCTTATCTTTACTGTTGGATTCGGAGTTTTCGAACGAACCCGAATCACTATTTTCGTTGTTGATTTGTTCTTCATCTTCACAAACATTTTCAGAGTTCCCCATTTTAAGAGCGGAATTCAATTGCCGTTTTTCTTCAGGTGTCAAAACGTCATCGTATTCATCATGATCAACTCCGTTTTCCGCTCCACCTTGTTCATTGGAGAAAAGCTCCTCATCGGTCATAGCACCTGGGACCCGCCTTGATTTCACGCTCACCATCACATGGAGCATATCGTACACCTTACTTTTCCAGGGTCCCACAAGTTCGGTCCTCTCTTGTCTTCTCCAATTCAAATGAGGAATAAGCTCGGCTTGTGTCACATCAATCCCGGGCCTGTACATGTTGGTTTGCGACATTAACGCAACTTCATGAGCCACTTCGGCTTCGGAAGGTTGCGCACCCGCACCCTCTAACGCATTCGTTATTTCTTTTTCTTTGTGTGAAAGAACAATCAAAGAACCAGGAGACAAACACACGCTACCATCGTCTCGTGAATACCCGTCTCCAAGAAACATGAAAGTCTGATCCGACCGTTGAATTCTAAACCCGTCAAACCCCGCCAGAGTCATATCAGCCCGTAGATTCGACCCGCGTTTCCAAATCCGGTAAGTATCCGAAGGCGCAATCCTTCCTATGAACGGAATAACCGAGCTTTCAAAATGGAAAGTTATTTCCATGTAAAAATCACGTATACGGTTAGCCGACGCTACTATACGGGGAAGCCTACGACACCACTTAGCCCAAGCTAATGGTTGATAATGCCGAGCAATAATCATAGCTATATTCTCTTCTCGGTTACAAACAGCTTCTTGAAGCGCACTCCATCCGTTCTCATTCTGAAGACTCCAATCCGCACCAGCCGCCATTAAAATATCCGCCGAGATCGGATCCTTGAGCCGCACCGCAAGGTGAAGAGGCGTTTCCCTTCCGGGAACATCACGACGGTCAATTACCGCTGAAACCGCATCCGCATCAAGCTCAGCAGCTACTGATTCAGCCTCGGTGTTAACCGCACCCGCTTTTGCCAACCGTGGGAGGGTAGTAATAAGTTTCTTAAGCGCGGTATGGTCTCGTTGAGCAACCGCTAGATGAGCAGGACTATGGGAATACTTAGAATAATCTTCCATTAATCCTTTCTGTTCTTAGTTCTTAGTTCTTAATCTTACCAATTCAACTAAGATAAATAATAATAATAATTCACCAATTTTCTATACACCATCAGAAATTCAAAATCCCCAATTGTCAAACCCTAATCTTGCTCCACATTCGGAAAAACTCAAAAACCCCAAATTTGGAAAAACCCCTATTTGGGTCTTAAACTAAAGCAATTCCCACAAATCTGAAAACAGAAATTAAACAACTTTATAACTAAAGACAACAGATCCATGTTGCTGTATGGAGTTTCGAACTTGATATAACGAAAAAAAGAAGAAATAGAGCAAGGAGATACCTGAATCGATGGAAAGAGTTGAATAAGAAAGATGATGTTGATGTGGTGAATGAATCATCTTGCTGGTGTAGTTGTTGTAAAGGAACACAGGCGGCTCAGATCTCTGTGTGTGTGTTCCTCTTTTAGAATAATGAAATGAAATGAAATTACTGGATGGATCATGTGAAGCTTAAAAGGAGAATAATAATATTGGGTTCAAGTTTTTTTTTTTTTTTTTTTTTTTTTTTTTGCCTTTACTGTTCTCCAGAGGTCAAAAGGACAACGATGGACATTTACGATCCAAAATTTGTTTTAAATTCGTCTTCATCCTATTTTTTGGCACTTTTTAAATACACTTGTTTTAACATGATGTAAACTTGTTATTTTTATGAATTTGCATTTTGGATTTTAATAATCCAAACTATTACTTACTGACCGATGATTATTCATAGTGATTATATGAACTAAGGGTGTGTATGGGTCGGTTTAAGTTGGTTTTTGCCCAAAACCATAACCGAAATGTCGGTTAATGGATAACCATAACCAATCGATCATGGTGGTTTTGGTGAATCGGTTTTGAAGGTTATAGTGGGTCGGTTAACCATGAATTTGGGACTAGTTAAAAATAGCTCGAAAGAATATAATTAGGCATTATGTGAGCCTGAAAGTTTGGGCTTGAGTTTGTTTGACAATGGAATAAGGGGCTGTTTGGTAGCCTCTTAATGACCATTCAGATGCTACCTTTTAATGGTTTAAAATCTCTGAATGAATAAGAGGTAACCTCAAGTCTGAATGGTTAAGAGGTAACCTCTGAATGGTAAATCATCACATGTCACATTCGTCTACCTTCTCATTGGTAAAATTCTTAATGGTTCCATTAAGAGGTAGTCTCTTAATGACCATTCAGAGGCTAACAAACAGCCCCTAAATTGTTATCATGCATTTGTATCTATTAGTATATTACATTGCATTATAATAAGACATATCTACAATATTAAAAAACATATAATCAGTTTAGTTTGAGTTTAGTAGGTATGGAAACCTTGTTAACCATAACCAACTTATTATTGTCGGTTTTTGGTTTTTGGAATATCATTAAGACGATCTACTAGTTTTTTGTATTGTTCGGTTATATTGGTTTGGTTTTATCTAGGTTGGTTTATTTTATTTTCTGCACACTCAATGATCATCTTTCTAACTTTCACTTTCGTTTTCAAACTAATAGTTATGAACAATTAAGAATTTAAGTTACACAACAAGCCACCCATATTCCTCCTATAAAACCATTGACCAAATTAAGGTGGTTTAAATAAAATCTAATGGATTTTGTTAAGAAAAATTCGTTACACGTCGATGGTTTATGGATTTGTTTATTATTTTTTTAAATAAATGAAAGAAAGTAAGGATAGTTTTTATAAGGGCATGGGGTATACCTTAACATCTAGGGTGTTAACGATGACATGGCATGTTAAATGGCATTGCAAACCACTCCTTCTTGTGTTAAAAGGATTATATGTTAACATGTTAACATGATGTTAAGAGATTGTCTTAATTTGTTTTCCTTTTTTACACCCAAACCATTAAAAGTTTTTACACTCAAACCATAAAAGAATAAAGTTAAGGGGATTAAACCATTTCCTTGATGTGAGGTAAAGTGAAACGGAGAAAAGCAAGTGATGTGACACCTAGGTGATGTTAAAACGAGTTAAAGTATACCTCAAGGCCTAAAGTTCTTTGTAAGCATGGTAAAGCAAAGCCAAAAACGTCTACAATTGTATACTTTAATTACAAACCTGGGTATGCAAGTTTCACAAGCATCTGTTGTTATACTAATAAGTACATTTATAGTTTTTATTTAGCAACAACTAATCATTATATCAAAATTTGTACTCAACAAAGTTTTATTATGTTGGTAGGTTGTTTGGTAGCCTCTGAATGGTCATTAAGAGGCTACCTCTTAATGGAACCATTAAGAATTTTACCAATGAGAAGGTAGACGAATGTGACATGTGATGATTTACCATTCAGATGTTACCTCTTAACCATTCAGACTTGAGGTTACCTCTTATTCATTCAGAGATTTTAAACCATTAAGAGGTAGCATCTGAATGGTCATTAAGAGGCTACCAAACATTTTCTGATATTATGTAGGTGAAAAGGTACCATATGTGGATTAGGAGACCCTGCTTTGGCCTTAGGTAATGTGTTAATCTTATGTCTTAAATATAATCAAAGGGGATGAATGTGTATTTTTGGCCTTGTGGGATCCAAGGGGATGAATGTGTATTTTTTATAGAACTTTTTTATAATTTTATGGATTGTGAAGATGATTTTGTACACTTAATTTATTTGTATACAAACAAATTAAAGATGTTACCTTTATTTTCTGTGCTTTATTTTAGGCCTTGATCCTATATAATGTTTTTTGTTTTTGTTTTCATTTATATTCTAATTTTTTTTTGAGTTAATAGCCAAAATGGTCTCTGAGGTTTGCTCACTTTTGCCACTTTAGTCCAAATTCCAAATTTTTTAAATCTGGGTCCATGAGGTTTGCATTTTTTTTGCCATTTTAGTCCAAATTTCAAAAAAGTCAAATTTTATCAATTTTTTTTACTGAAATTTGTCTTTATCCTTATTTCAAACAAGGGCAAAATTGTCATTCTATATTATTATTAAGCAATTTATATTAAAGAAAATTAAAAAAAAAAAAACCTTTTTAAAAAAACCATCTCTCTTTTCACAAGCACCACCACCACCTCTCTCTCTCTCTCCCTCTACTCCTCTCTGCCGCCACCACCGCCACCACTACCTCCTCACGCCGGCCATATTAAAACACAGATGAAAGATCAGTGGGTTAGACACTAACGGATGAAAGATCAGTGGGTTAAAACACAGATGAAAGATCAGTGGGTTAGGGCAAGACCCAACACTGCCGGATGGATCTTTCTCTTCTCCCTCTCTCTCTTCCGGGTGGATCTAGGTTGTTTGCAGGTGGTTGGTGATTAGGGTTGTTTGCAGGTTGTTTGGGATTAGGGTTTCGGTGAGGGTGGTGATGGTGGAGATGGTGGGGGGGGGGGTTGTTTGCAGGTTGTTTGGGATTTGGGTTGTTGCAGGTTTGGGGTTAGGGTTCCGGTGGAGACACCGCCACTGCCGGCAACCACCTTAGCCACCATCTCTGTCGTTTCCCTCTTTCTCTCTCCGACTTCCTCTCTGATCTCCTCTCTTCGATCTCCCTCTCTCTCAAAGATTTTCGGTGTGTGTATGTGTATGTGTCTGATTAGGGTGTTAATGGATGATGGATGTGTCTGATTGGGTGTTAAGTCGGTGGTGGTGGGTTTATGGTGGCAGTGGTTCTCACAGAGGTAGCAGGGGTGGGGGTTTGGGTTTTGTGGGGATGATGGTAGTGCAGTGGTGGTGGTGGTGGTGCGGGGGTGGAGGTGATGCCATCGGGGATGGTGGTTGAAGCCGTCGGGATGGTTGTGGTGGTAGGAAGATGAAGATGAAATTCTGGAAGTTGGAAGTCCTGGATGTTGAAGATGAAGTTCTGGGTTCTTGCCCTTTTAAGGGGTTTTTTTTTTATTTTCTTTAATATAAATTGCTTTATAATAATATAGAATGACAATTTTGCCCTTGTGAGAGATAAGGATAAAGACAAAATTCAATAAAAAAATTGACTTTTTTGAAATTTGGACTAAAATGGCAAAAAAATGCAAACCTCAGGGACCCAGATTTAAAAAATTTGGAATTTGGACTAAAGTGGCAAAAGTGAGCAAACCTCAGGGACCATTTTGGCTATTAACTCTTTTTTTTTTCTAAAGTAAATGTTCTTTTTATTTCTTACATAACTCATAAAAATTATCTAAAACTGAAAATACCAACTTTTTTTGTAGTAGTAGTCTACCAGCTAATAGTTTTTTTTTAATTTTTTAGAACACTTATAAGGCTATGGGGGTGTGGGATAGGGGCTTTTATCACGTCACGTCAGATCCACGTCAGTCAGGGGGCTTTATCACGCATTCCCTTAACTTGGAGGGTGTGGGCTCAATGCCTATAGCGGCCGCTTATCTTGACCCCTTCCCTTAACAATTCTCGATCAACTCAACAATTCTCGATCAACTCAACAATTCTCCGTTAACACAGTGGTGAGACTCCCATGGCGCCCCGGTTTAACTTGCAGGGTACGGGTGGTAGCGCCGCGGGAAGGGGGGGTTCGGCGGTGAGGTGGCACGGTGGCGCCCTCCATACCCTCCGGCCTAACAGTTTACCAGGGTGAGTTGATGACGAAGCAAACGGTGAAGATATGAAGTAAATAGGAATTTCAAAACGAAAATAACTAAGTATTTATAAATAAACCAAATTATAAATTTTATAACCAACTCGGTAAAAAAAAAAAAAAAAACCATTAACCAAACAAATTAAGGTGGAGCTACTTCATTTCTCGAATATTTGATATGAGAATACACAGCATGCCAAAATCATAATGACAAAATTGAGCAAACAAAATGTGACAATCGCCACAATTTCGGCTTTAACCAACCCATCAACCGTTTGATGGCTCCTAGGATCTTTGGCTTTCATAGCATCTGTTTAAAGGCTTAACACACACACACACACACACACATTACTTAAAGTGACAATAACAATGTGAACTACCACATATGTTACCCCTACAAATCTCGGGTTTTTGTAGACCAAAAAGAAAGTTAATGGGGTGTATCAAGATTTTCTAGCAAATAGCTCACAGGTGATTATATCATCCATGGATGTAGCAGAGCTACCGGCGCTGATCACAGGCACAACGTTGAAAACGGGTTCCTCACAGGTCTTCACCTTTTTGGTCTTTTCGCTAAATTCGTCAAATTTGCTTCGGATGATGAGTGATAATGTTTCATGGGAGATGTTGGAACTTGCAGGAAAGTAAATTCTCAGATTCTGCAAATCAAAAGAGAGATGAATAAGAATTACATCCGATGATAACGCAACATATTATGTGTGTGTACATGTGTCATGCATATACGTCTTTCTATGTGGTAAAAGAAACTAACCATTACATCATCCCAAGAGAAGTAGTTTTGTGAAAGGACTTTATCAAGACGATACAAGCAAAATTTTGCAATTTGTTCTAATTTCTTCTCAGCGGTGACAATTAGATTATCACCAACGCTAGAACAGATCTTGTCGGCAATTTCAGTTGTAATGGATAAGACGGCTGCACATATTCTGCCATGAACAACACACTTCTGAAGACATTCATCATGCCATTTTTCTGGTTGAAAGCATGAATCAAATGGATTCACTTCATGTTTTTGGTCAGACATATCATGATCATTAACAACTTCCTCGGTATTTGTGTCATCCTCAACAAAGAGTACCGGCTTCACCTCAACAAAAGCTCTACAAAAACAACCAAATAAAAATATTAAGAAAAATTAATAATTCATTTAAGTTCGTGAAACTTGGAGGCAAAATGTTTTAATGTACCTTTTCGGCAGATCGGGGACAAGTACGTACAAGAAAACAGGATTTAGCACTCCGGAAAGATGGTTATATTTTAAATTGAGTGGCTTAATTTGATTAAGAATCTCATTATGCTTTTCTTGCATACTGATTATGTCCAACGGTGAAGTAGACTTTGAACAATAAATGACGAAAAGTATGGCTGATGTACTAATTGAACAATTGAACGATTTTGCAATGGCTTCACTGTTTATCAGTGCTTGTTCTAGTTCTGAAACGGGCCCCCCATCACATAACGACATGGTTGGCGGGTCAAGGCCCAATTGGCCCGCCATGTGAAGTGTCTCCTTATGCAAAGTTGCCTAAAAAATAACAGAATGTTAAGATTTATTTTGTGACCATTGAAGGGTATTGTAGACATTTTACCTGGCTATATGGGCCGATACAACTAGGGGCCCATGAAGAGATGCTCTGCACGTGAAGTACTTTTTTACTTTGATCGTTTGCTACCAAAACTTCCACATAAGCATTCCCGAGACCGACTTGTAACAGAGGAACCTCGATTGTACTGCGGGATGGAACGCCAAAATGGCATTTCTCTTGCGTTATGAAATTCACGTAAGTTTCGTTTGCGATAGAAAACATATTCATGTCTGAGATGTACAAATGAATGTAAACTACATTCTCCCATGAAAAACCGGCTTCGTTAAGTTCGGATTCTATTTTCGTCAAAATGATCTTCAAATCATCACTTACTGAAACTTTAGTGGAGTCCTGCAGCCAGCAAGATATGGAGAAAGTGTTTTCCTTTGTAGTTTTCGAAATATGAAGTTTATGGTTTTCAAGTTGGGCCAAATCTAACGCAACATCAGGTGTATGGGATTTCTCTTCGGCTATTTCTAAAGATTCGGTTTGTACGTCAATTACAGATCCCGTATTCTCCGGACAGAAACCATTAGTTCGGTTAACGTCACTCACAGACGCAGATGGTAATTTATCTTCACAATGGAACGCCAAAGGGTGAAGGATTCCAACAGGCGCTATGGAATTTGAATCATGAAGTACAAGTTGAAATTCATCTAGAACAATTCGTGCATACTGGAATAAATCAAACGTCAAAACACAAACATGAACAGAACGGTAAATAAATATTAAAAAACAGCATTATTAGTGATGCAAGACTTTCATGGACACCAAACAAATACCTACTTTGAAGAGGGGACAATCAAGTGTTAATGTTTCGTATTCTCCACCTTCACCGCATATATTACTTCCATATAATCTGCCAAAAAAAATTACAATTTTAAAAGCTGGTAAATAGGGAGATATAGGGCTGTAAACGAACCGAACATTCAGCGAACTGTTCGTGAACCGTTCGGCGGGAAGTTTGTTTATGTCCGTTCGATTAGCTTAACGAACGAACACGAACAAAAAATTTCATTCGGTTAGCTTAGCAAACGAACATGAACACAAGTCTTGTTCGTTCGACTACGTTCGTGAACATTCGGTAATATGTTCGTTTACGTTCGTTCGTGTCCGTTTGAGTATATCAAAAGAATAATAAATAATAAACATTTTATCTAAACATATTGAAAACTTGAAACCCTATTTTTTTCTAAGTTAGCTAAAATTTGGACATTCTAAGACATTTTTGGGAATAATTATGTCTAAATTAGTTAAACTTGATTCATCGTTTGGTGGTCTAGTAGACTTCTTGTGTTTTGATTTATCATTTGATGGTTGTATTTAACTAGTTATACAATGTTTAAGGATAACAATGTTGTTATTTTTTTATTTTCAAGTTAAATGTTCGTTTGCGTTTGTTTTTATTTGCTTGCGTTAGTTTGTGTTCGAGACCAGTGTTCACGAACTGTTCGTGAACAACTGAATTTCCTTAACGAACGAACACGGACATAAACTTATGTTTGGTATGCGTTCGTGAACAGTTCACAAACATGATAATTTTCTTAACGAACGAACACGAACATGGCCTTGTTCGTGTTCGTTCGGTTCGTTTACAGCCCTAGGGAGATATAACTATATAAGACTCCATTTACGGGAGTATTATAGATATAACTAATAACATACTCGTTTAACTTAAGAAGGTGTGGCCATAGATGCGACATTTCTTTTCCCAAGTGCTTTGAAGGATCTAAACCGATAGCTGCCACCTAAAAATTTATAACTGGGATCAAGTTAACGACCTTAAAGAAAGAAAGATAGTTGCATACTTACATAGATTACAATTAACAGGAAAGTAAATTCAACGTGAAGAATCACATCATTATACCTTTACTGTGATGGCAACAATCCCGGTATCAATCTGGTTAAGCCCACAAAAAGAAAAACATAGGAAAAGTTTAGGAGAGGTGATGAGCGATTTAAGAGACTTCTGTAAAATTATCATATGTAATAAGAACGTTAATGTACCATTTGTTGTAGGAGCATAGATTGGTCCAGCTTCCATAAATATGCTAGAGAAACGAGACCAAGTCTTGAACAAACATTTTCTACGCGTAATCTTTGATAATCAGAAGCAATTGCACCAGATGAGACTGCTGTGATAGACGGTATCTGCTTTTTTACTTCTTTTAACAAAATATACATGTCTTCTACTTCATCACCTGTGGTCTTGTTGTAGCTTAAATCATGTCGCCTAAAAGATTAAAAACTTTATAAGTGAGCAGAAAAAAATACCTTTAAGAGTTAAGACCATGAAAAGAAGCACTCATATGTAAACCGATGAGTATATCAAGCATCAAATTAGTTCAACACTTCAACTGTTAGAAGTACACCATGAACATGTAAACAACACACACATATATAAACGATGCCATGCCCATGTAATGCTTCAAAAGCATATATAGTTTTCTTGAAATAAAAAAGAAAATCCAGAAAAAAAACTCTTTTAAAATGAATTTATATTAAGTAACTTGCCTGGTGGATCCTTGTATCTTTCGTCTAAACAAAGGCAACCCCATGCAATTTGCATAACTGACAACAATCTGATGACCAACCTGGGATATTACGCAATTCAAAAACAAAAATATTTTAGTATAGCACATAATACTAACTAATAAGATGTGATGTAAATTCTTTACAATACCAACAGAGATTCAATTCCTTTAAAAGTTTAATTATCATAAACTTTGCTCGTTATTTGATTGAAGAAAGGCTTACAGTTTGATACATGTAACTATCGAGCTCATCCACAGAATCATTGGCAGGCAACAAGTTCGCCAATGCAACAACCTACAATACAAACATCACATATTTAAGTATAAATATTCCGTATATACACATAACAAGTTAACAACAAAGATATCAGCAATTACACCATCCATGTAGAAACAGAGTGCTGATGAATCAATCTTACCTCATGGCCATATTCGAGACACTTCATCATGGCAAAGCAGCTGTCTTTGCCACCACTAACTAACCCCACCACCTTCATCTTCTCTTAAGAAGTATACGATTCCAACTCTTTTTAAGATTAGTACAAACGTTGAACACTAGCAAGAAATTACATACCGCGTGTCATTGGTGCAAAAAAGATTAACATTCCAAGCATAAATACATCCTATCTAGTATAATCTAACACATCAAACTTAACAATTCAGATCACACACATTACACTATGCAACTAAACAAGAATCTCTGGTTTTTGCTCATGTTAAGATAGTATATCTCGCATCTCTACTTTTTATCTCCAACCGCATCTTGGTCGACAATAAGTTTGAAGAAGCTAAACTACCGTTTATAAGATCAAACCCAATAACAATTCGACTACAAATTTCACAAAGATTTGCTACAAACTAAGCACCGTATCTTAAAAATATGGGTTGTATTCGGGTTCCGTAAGTCAGCCCATATTTACTAATGTTGCGGCTTCTAAATCATTTTAAGGTCAACTATAGAGCCTCTGATATAAATCTACATTCTGTCTTAATTTTCTCATCAACTTGTTGCTACATTAGGGGAGGGGGGGGGGGGGGGTATTTGCACGGACCTCCCATCCGCCGGAGTATTACAACTCCGCAGCTAGCCTAGCCCCATGGCTGCATGGCGGTGAATCCCCACCGAGATCAAAGAGCCTGTGTGGTATTACACCGGCCACAGGATTCGAACCCGGGTCTCTTGGGAAGAGATGGGTGAGGCTGGCCAACTGGGCTACCCCAGTTGGTTAACTTGTTGCTACATTAGCTGCGTTACCAGAACAAAACATATATAATCAGCCCTAACAAATGAGACATTACATTGAAAACGATCTTGAATCCATGATGAACAAGGGAAAATCAAATTCACTTATAAATTCCATTGAGACATTTCATCGAACACCTGGAGTGTGTCTCAAATGACCCTACAAATAATACATGTTTATGTCTATAAAAATACAAAATAAGAACAAAACTATATCCAACATAGTTCTGCAAGCAGATTCAGCACTATCCCAGATGGATGATTGTGTTTTTATATAAAAAATTACACCAAACCTAAACTTCTTAACAAGTATACGTTTGAGTCACATCAAATTTCAATATGATGAGCACAAAAAATAAACGATCAGGTGCACGAAAAGTTTAAAGACGATCATACCTTGAAATCAACTGAGTTTGAGTTCAGATGGCTAAGAGAATAAGGTATTTAGGGCTTTTTGGATTGAAGATGTGTTAAAAAGAATGCAATTGGAATGACAAGTAGTAGATGTTGAGGGACTAAATATAAACTTCCTTTTCTTATTTATATGACAGCGACCACCGTTTACACCATTGTTTCCGGCGACTTTGAGTGGCATCCAACGTTAAGATATTTTTTTATTAGAGTAAACTTCAATTTTACCCTGGGGTTTAGGGCAATTGACAGTCTTACCCTCTTAAAGAAATAATTGTAATTTTACCCTCCAACGTTTGGTGTTATGTCGCAAGTTTCCCCTCCGACCATGTTTCCGTCAGAGATCACCGTTTTCTTTTAATGGTCAAAAGGCAAATAGGTAAAATCACCATTCTCTTGAGCTGCAACCTCATATAATTCCCATTTCATCCCTTTGAAACCCTCAAGTTAACCTACCTCTAAATTCAAGAGCTCCTCATTGGCGATCGGGCATTCTTCAACAATTACAGCTGATTAGAACTCTGTTACGAGCATGGATCTTCGATTGTGGAAGGTACGAGCTGAATATCAGTATTTCAAACCGGCTGAAATGTACCGTAAGTGACATGCAAGCTCACAGGGTCTGAATTAGGTAAAATTTGAACCTTTTTCTGTGTTAATTTGTTGTTGATGTTTGTTTATAGGTCAAACCCAATCTCAGTTTACCATAAATTTCACCATGGAGGTAATTTTGTAGAAAACCCAAATAGGAAATACTTTGGTGGGAAGATGAACTACATTGATCATGTAGATTTTAGAGTGTTGAATACTGATGTTATAGAGGAGATGGTTAAGAAATTAGGATACAATGATGGTCTGTTTTTTCTGCATTCATTACAAGGAACCGTACTTTTCGTTGGATTTTGGTCTTAGGACATTAAAATGTGATGGTGAGCACAGATTTTGTTTGAGGCACATCCATGAGAACATGAAATCCAAGTGGCGTGGAGATCTTTACAAGAATTTGCTTTGGTCAGCCGGATGGAAGACATATATTCCATATTTTAACAAAGCTATGGAATAAATTAAGACAACAGAACGAGCTATGTATGACTCGCTGAATGAGATCCCATACACCGCTTGGTCAAGAGCATCTTTTTCTGGAATAGCTAAATGTGATATGTTGCTGAACAACATATGTGAGGTTTTTAACAGACAAGTCATGGGAGCAAGGGACAAGCCGATTATCACATGCCTAGAATTCATTCGGGAGTACATGACCAAGAGGATAGTGAATGTCAAGAAATTGCAAGCAAAGTGTATGGGGCCACTGCCACCTCATGCCACTGAGGTCTTCGATGAGATCAAGAAACAGGCTGCTGAAATGTCTGTTTTAATGGTTGATTCAGACAAGTATCAAGTAACAGGTCCAAGATCACAGTGTGTTGTGAATGGTAAACATAAAACTTGTGCATGCAGGAAGTGGGATTTGACAGGGATGCCTTGCAAACATGCAGTTGCAGCCATATGGGATATGTCAAGGAATAGCATTGATGCTGGTGTCACACCATGACTTTTGCGGAAGCGTGATTGTTGGTGTGACTTCTTAATAGCATTGCATATGATCATAACAACACTATATGATAAAACCAGTAGATGTACATCCATTAATTTAAGTTTAAAAGTAGTACCACATAATTGTCTGACATGACGAGACCAAATTCAAGTTACCAACCATAACATGTTTTAAGGAGTTCAAAAAGACTCAACAAAAGATTTTAAAACAACCCCGAGTTTAGGACCACGTATCTCGTCCAGGATTAAGATACGCCTCCTAAGCCCTAATGACTTGGATGACATCTTTATTCACAACGCAGCTTAAAACTCCAACGCCCGCCAGATCCATTTACTAATTCCCTGAAATACATGTAGTTTGAAAAATCAACAAAAGTTGAGCGAGTTCATGTGTAAGTGAGTATGTATAAACCTTTGTAATGTGTCTGTATGTATGAAAATCCCTGGTATGTAGCAATAAGGAAAAAGAAATCATCATTGGGTTGCAAAGCCAATGATATATGTGAAGTGATGCAGGAAGACTCAAACCTAGTGGATTTGTGCGTCGGGCACTTAGTCACCTCATGGTCCACTCAGCGGACTCAGGAGTGGGGCTCGCTACACCCGAATAGATCTATCACTAATGTCCCTCGGTCCTACAACGAGGATTAATGGCCTTAAGTGTCATGCCCACCACTCACTTGCTCTAAGCGTCTAGACCCTCCTTAAGCTAACCATACCATTTATAAAAGCGTCTGTAAATGTGTAACATGTATTTCACCCCCGAAGTATAAAACTAAAAATAGTTAAGAGAAAAGGGGGACATGAACTCACTGTATTGCGTCTTCGGTACTTGTAACCCAAATCTCCTCAGCAAACACGACTACCTACAATGGTCTAACGTCTATTAGATGAACGGGTCGTGCCTTGTCTCAGTATTTATGTTTTTGAGTTATGTTTCTTATATTATTTCGAGTGATAATTATTTGTCAAAATAATTAATATTTCAACTTAATCATATGTCGTGTTGGAATATTTGTTCATTCCATATTCTAGTATCAATACTTCTAAAGTATCTTATATACGCGTTTCCTTCCCAAGGATGGGATGCCGGAAATATATTTTTAAGTCCCTTTTAGAGAATATATATTTAACCATATTCATGTATGAAACCAACCTCCGATACTTTGTATTTTGTGATAAATATTATGACGAGTTTTATCTTTCAAAACAAAATCTAAAGTATACTAGTAAACACCCGTCTCAAAAATATTTATTAAGTGTTAGGATTTTCGGAAAATTTCATCATAGTCTCCTTTGTAAATAGGGGTGTCCATGCTTCATAGCATATCATTTTCTTTTACGTATATCCCGTAGTTCATTTTCAATAATCAAACCGACATATAGACATACAAAGCATTACTTACTTTATTTCAGCTTCATCACCCAAAACTGGACTGTTTTTGAGGATTTTTATAAAATAGTTAACCTTTTCCAAAAATTCCCAAATTTTTAAAGAATGACTCATACGATCCAAATTTTATTGTGTAAAAATATCAGGGTCCAGTTATTTGCCAATATTTTATAGAAATTTATTTACCCGACTGCAATCAGATTTGTTACTTTCTTATTGCAGTTTACGGAATAATTCACTAAAAATTAACCGTAAGTCCGATTGACGAAATTCCAGTTGGAGGATCATCGTGACAACGGTGACCATCTACTGTAAAAATTCCATGAGTTGATTCTACTCAGGTTTCAAGTTATGACTCCGAATACAACACACTTTTTCTGCAGTAAAAAGACAGCTTAAGCTGCTGTCCAAAAACAGTCCTTTAAAAATAGTAAACGACCTCGAAAAATTACGATTCCAGTGCCATTTGTTCGGTTATTCCAAAATGCATATTTTAGGCTTCAGAAAATCAGTTTTTCGATTTAAAACGGTCCAGTTACAGCCTGTTGAAGTTGGCTGGAAATACCAATCAGCATGCTGATTTATAGTTTAATCCCTTCGATGTTCTTGTGAATGGCATCATGCTACAACTTTTAACAACAAAAATCAAGGGTTTAGCAAGGACTTACTACTAGCTTAAAGCTAAGGATGAATCTAGTGAGGAAAATGTTGAGAAAAGATGATGAAAAGACTAGAACAAGCTCCTTTGAATGCTCTTCAAGATGCAACCTTCATGGATCCTTCAAAGCTTTGAATGGACTTGGATGTGAAGAAGATGAAGGTGATTTGGTGGTGATGATGGTGAAATCGGTTGGGGGAGCCGAATGGGGAGGGAGGGAGTGAGCTTGAGTGTGGGTGTTAATGTTATAATGAGAAATCTTGGAAATCATGAGCCTTCTACCCTATGGTGATCATTGCCTAGATCTTTGGCCAATAGAAATCAAGATTACATGAACCAAAATCTCAACAAAATATATTAGCAATCATTTGGCTGGAAATTCAGTTGGGGGGGGTAAAATGTAAAATTTTGGTAATTAGTGGGTAATTAATTAGAAGGTTAAGGGTATTTTCTAGAATAGTGGGTGTATGCCATGTTTCTATAGTGTGTGGGGATTTTTGTGACCGTAATTAATTAAGAACGATAAAATAATATTTCTGACAATATTTTGGTGTCCCGGGTAATGTCTGGTTGTTCGGTTACGTATCGTTTCGTTAAAGCGTGTAATTGTACCGTATAGTGTCTGTTGTGCATCTTTTTGTAACGAAATTAATTCCAACACTTAGGAAAGCGTTCAGGACCATTCAGTCAATACTCCGTATAATACGAGTGTGTTAAAAGCTGAATTGTTACTGAAAATGTAGAATTTTGTACTTAAAATGAGTTTTAGGCACTTTCCGGCACTCAAACTATCACCTAGTGACACAGTCTTATGGTCCTCACTTCCCTACACTCCATATTGGTGTAGTACTCTATCCCTGGCTCATACTGGCCTCAATATAGTGTTTGTCTATGTGCTGGCATTGTCAGCATGTGTCTGAGTTATCCGCTCACTGTGCTAGCTGTGCTTTGTGCATCAGGTTTGTCACTAAGAGTCTGTATGAAATAAATGGGGCGACTGTATGTAAAGTGATGCACATGTATGTATGTTACATAAATCAGTAAGCAGTTTAAGGTGTCAGTTGTAGTCACACACAGTCATTAAGCACATAATCAAAATTAATTAATTTGTATAGTACGTGTAATTGCGAGGGTTGTCACATTCTCCCCCCGTTAAGAAAATTTCGTCCTCGAAATTTGTACTATCTTAACTCCTTAGGGTTTCGTTATGCACGTATGTATATGAATAGTACTGAGGTAGATAATCACCAAACCGAATCAAACCTTATTCACCTCAAGTGAGTCCAAGAATATATAACAACACGAATCCAATGGTTAAAAGGTATGTGCTTTTAGCATTTAATGTCAAAGGCATATGTCGTATTGACGTGTAGTCTAGTGTAATCCAGTTACTGGGGTTCCATAAAAGAGGAGTTTTGTCCAACAGGATTTTCAAGCGATTAATCACAGTATGCAAATTTTCACAAACCATAGCTTCCGCTATATGAACTCAAAATCAACAACTTGGAGATGAAAATGACCTGTCAACTTTCGAACAAGTAAATGGTAAGGATTTGTGTGTTGACATTCTCGAATCGCGAAAATACACCGAATGAGGTAAAAGCGAATCTGGTGTACCATTGTTTTAATTCGTAGTTGCATCAGAAATGTTTAAATGGCCAGTCAAACAAAAGTGTAAGTAGTTTTATGTGAAATAGTTGACCATAATTAGCACAAGCTAATGACACCACAAGGTGTCGTAATGACAAGATTCAATAATAATGGTGACTGAACAAGTTTACCATGCCTGAAATCAAATGAATGTGTACCGAGACAATCTGAAGATTCGATTTACGCAATGTCGTAAAGTTTCCAGTTGAATATGAAATATCAAAGAGCCACTGTTTTTGATCGACGGTGAAAAGTATTAAGTACCGCAAGGTATTCGATTGACAATGAAAGTATCGTTAGGAGGTACATCGTGGTATGAAATGAATCCATGTGTCATTGCCTTAACACACAACTGTGTTGAGACTGCTTTAATCATGATAAACAAAACGGATTTAGTGCAAGTCAATAAATAATCAAATCCGTGTATGAGGTGCGTAACGAACTTAGCGCAAGCTTCAATTCTGTGAAAGTATCACCGCAAGGTATCGAAATCAACAAATGATTTAGTGGAGTCGTAGGCCAATTGAGTCCACTATGTCTCGAAACAAAAGAACCTTTGCAAGAATATTTGAATGTGATGTTCCCAATACATCACATGGCGTCTCAAATCAAAACATGTGAAATGGATAAGTTCAAGCAATTGAACTTGGTTCTGGCGTAATCCGACAATAAACGTATGTATCAATAAGGGAAATCTCAGCATGGTAACAAAATAAACCATGAATGTAACTTAAAATAAAAAGAAGTTTCAAGAGAGTGTGTTGACTTGATAGCAAAAGAGTCAACCGTTACAATAATGTAGGCCATTCGAATCACAAACCAGTAGTTAGATTTAGCAACATAATATTCGAATTTCAATGAAGCGTTCGAAATGAAACCGTATGCGTAGCAGATGGTGCACGCGTAACATGTGAGTTTCCAGGTGATGAACAATGAGTATGAGGTAATGACCATGTATCGAAGCAAATGTGTGTTCGCTCTTAGCGAAGAAAATCAAAGCGATGCAACTACTTTAAGGGGAGTAGAGATGCAAACATCTACTCGGCTAGAAACAAAAGTGAAGATTTTAACGAAAGAATTTCAAGTACTCTCTGTTCTGTTAACTGAAATGGCATATATGTCAGGTTAATGGTGTTCGATTGAGTTAACAGATATGGTATCTAAGTAACAACCTTTACAAGTTTGGACCTAGGTTCCCAAGGGTTCTAAGCATATGTTTTCTAGATTCTCAGGGTTTTCGCATTCTGTGCAACTCGGTTTTGTGCATTGTGTAGGAAACACCATCTTTGTGTACGTTTAAAAACAAGTTATTGTCCCACAATTCCCCGGTATGCTTTCTTCCTGAATTCACAGCTAATGACTCTCGATCGTCGATCAGTCGTGCAATAGTAGTCGGATCCTCACAGTTAGTTAAATAAGAAATTCGTTAATTCTCAGCAAGAGTTACTGACTCTTGTGGGTTAGCTCGTTCGGCTCTTGATAGTTGATGCCTATTTGAAAATTATGTCCTCCTTCTTGGCGAGCAGAATTTAGGTTACCCAACACGGAATTTTTGGTCTGTTATCTTCCTTCTCTATCAACTTCTGAGGTTGCACTGCCAATTCTTGCATCTCCGAAGGTGTAAGTCGCTAAAGTGCATCGACTACAGGCGCGACGCCTGGAATCAAATCGATGCGAAGGTTCGTCTTGTCGTTGAGGGGATAATTCTGGCAAGTCTTCAGGGAAGACTTCAGGATATTTCCTTATCATAGGAATATCTTCGAGTTTTGGTTCTTCGGCTCCCTTGTCCCCGACATGAGCCAAGAAAACAACACATCCTTTACGCAATAACTTTTATGCCTCCCTGCAATTAGTAATTTGTAGGGGCATATCCTGCTTCATGAGCCACGGTCGTTTCTTCGTTTGTCATTGTGATGCGGTTATCAATCTCCGCTCGAACACTCGGCAGTTGATCCATCTCAATTACCTTGTCGAAGCTTTCCAACTCAACTGGCAGTAGATCAAGCGTAAATTCACGCTCTCCGGGTTCTATCTTGCCGTTTCTAGTCACTGCGTTGACTTCCACTAGCTTCACCTAGCTAGTCCCATCGAGTGCAAGTTATCTAACTTACGTGCTACTATATCAGTACCCTCTCGAACTCTAGAGATGCGAAACCAAAAATTTGCAACAATATTTAGCAACACAGATGCATAACGTTGAGTGATATGGAACGTACCGATATCCGTGCTTGGATTCCTGGTGTGCTCCCCTAGCTCTGCTACTGAGCTCTTATCCTCGTGCCTGATTCTTCTTAGGGCAGTATTTTCTGAAATGCTTCTTGCTCCCACAGTTAAGACAACCTTGAGCACGTCTCTGTCTGTCACTTGTCCTGCCTGGATAATCGTCACTGTCGTTGTTCCCTCCGTGATTCTTGCTATCATCTTGGCCTCCATTCCTACTTTCAGTGACTTGCCTACAAGTTTCCTTAGGATGCCCTCTCTTGCCACAGTTATCACATTTCCTATATTTATATCGCCCGACATGATAGCGTACACAATTGTCGCACTTAGGGAGAATACCCATGTAGTCCTTTCCCTTTTTGGCCTTTTTCTTGTTACTTGCCTGAGTAATCTTCTTGAAATTTGCGAACTTTCTCTTGTTGTCTCCAGACGGCTCTACAGGAGTCTCCTTTTTCCCTTCCGAAGTGGAAAATTTTCCTAGTCTAACCGCTTCTTCAGTGAGCGCCACGCTTATGTCGATAGCCTCGGTGATCGTTGAAGGTTTAGATGTTGTTACTAGGCTTAGAATCTGAGGTGCCAATCCCCCTATGAAACGTTCGACTCTCTTAAACTCTGGTCCACCAGATGCGTAGCAACTTGTGATAAATCGTTAAATCTCTGCACATACTCAGCTATCTTTGGTCCTTCCATTTTCAAGTTCCACAGTTCAGTCTCCAACTTCTGCACTTCTGCCCTTGAGCTATATCTCTTACGCATCAGTTCTTTCAGTTCGTCCCACGTCAAAGCATACGCGGCGGTCTCGCCCATTGTCTGAACATGAAGGTTCCACCATGACAGAGCCCCATCTACAAATTGCCCAGCTATGTATGTGACCTGGTGCCCTGGGGCACATTTGCTCAATCTTAAGACAGAATCCGTTTTCTCAACCCAGCGTACGAAGGCTAAGGCACCCCCAGTGCCGTCAAATTCCCGAGGTTTGTGGTCTAAGAACTGCTTGTAAGTGCAGCCTTCGCTGTGTTCAGAGCGAAGGGCCTCGAGTTGTGCAATGGCCCGTGAGATGCGCACTTATAGTTCTGTCGCTGTTGTTGGCGGAAGGTTGTTGGCATCGACGTTCCCTTGTGCCGACATCTTCTTAGAAGAAAATTAGTTAAGTCAGGTTATATTTGTTCAGGGGACGCGTTTAGTTGTTTAGTGGTCATACGTACATACACATAATAGGTTATCATACCAACCAATCAAGCAATAACATAATCATAGCATAACCAAGCAATTTGGTAATTATGTTTAACGAGAGCATAGCAAGTAAGCACGTAGCGTTAAAATTATAGCACACACATATAGATCAATAACGTGCTTAACGAAGACATTGCGTCTGAGCTTTCGCTGGTCATTGGCCACAAAGTATTGTCGCATGTTTTATGATGGTTGGGCTCTCATTATTCTCCGACCATAATTGTATCGTCTTTCAAAATGTATCACATCAAGGGGGGAAACAGGGTCACCCTACCCTTGCCCAACAAGTATACTAGTGTATCAAAATCACGTAGTCTGAAGTGGTCTTTAAAAGTCTCCACAATCCCGGCTTATCATTAGTGTCTTTACCCAAATGTAATGCAATCCGCAAAATCCATAAATCAATTATATTTGTGACTGAGGTGGAGGGGGAAAGAAAAGTAAACTATTGATATGCGTGAATGTAACACCTCGAAATTTGGTGTCCAATGATGTGTTAACACGTGTCATTTGTTTACACGTGGCATCTATAATAAATAAAGGACTAATTTTGACAAACCTTGAAAGTATATAAATTCGAGGGTTATAAAATGTCAACAAGGGTAAATATACTGTATAGTATCCCTAAATAATGCTTAAACCTTCAAACGAATAAATTATAGATCGTACAAAAAAATAAAACGCGGAAGAAAGTGAGAGATTACAAACTACAGGGGTTAACTGTGTCAACATGTTTAATAATACCTCTGAGTGACCCTTTAGCGTCCCAAAGACTTTGTAACGGTATTATACCCTCACTAAAATAATATATATGAATTTCGCGAAGTTTCGATATGAAACGAGAAAGTTACGATCGAATTCGTAGAAGAAGGGTTAAAAGCGTCAACAGTGAAAGTTAAGGCTTTCCAATATAATTAATAAATAAACCGGGGACTTAATAATGCGGGTAATTAACACGAGGCCCCTATCGGTAAATAACCGAGGGCCAAACCGCAAAGTTACCCCTTCAAAACCGAAGGGTCAGGCGAATCATTACGAAAGATTTCGTTATTAATGGCCAGATTCTGTAATAATTACAAAAAGATTTAAAAATCCTGAAATTTTAACCTTAGGCGACCCGCGTAAGGTTTAGACATAAGTTGAGGCGGGCCGCGAGCCTCCTCTATTTCGCGTCTGATTCTTGAACTTTAGGCGACCCGCGTTAAAATGGCATGGAACTCCCATGCGGGCCGCGTAAAGTGCCCAGATGCAGAAAAATTGTGTTTTCTTGACTTTTGGAGCTTGTGAACGATCATGCACATAATTATGGGGCATGGGCACCCTATGCTCAACCCATAACACTTAGGGGACACCTACCATCACCTCTGGTCTGATAGTAGTGCTTGCAATGATCAATATGGCTTGGCATTTGGCTATAAATAGCCATGTTGTAGTTACAACATTCACACAACTCAAACAACTTCCATCTGATCATTCTAAGTGCTCCCAAGTGTTCTTCTCTGCTCCATATTCAAGTCCTAACTTCTGTAAGTTGCCTTGATCATTCATACTTCAGTTTATGCTTAGTATTTAGCTAAAAACCAAACCGTCGTAAGTATGGTTTGACTTTAAAATAACTCAGTGATGGTTCAGTCTTATGACGAACCAAAAGTAGTTTTGAGTTGGTATTTATGTGGGTATTAAACCTCTAAAAGGGTTCCCCCTGATCACCACTCTAACTATGTCAAATATCGAGTCAAACGTGCGGTTAAAAAGTCAACAGAAAGCTATTTTGGCGATTTATGCATAATCTGTAAGATATATGTTATGGAACCTGTTTTGATAATCATAAAACATGATAATAAGTATATAAACTTGTTTGCGCTCGTTTGAATCGACCATTTGCTATATTGAACCGGTTCGGAGCCGAAAGTCGCAAAAGTTTGACTTTTGCTTTGACTTCAGTTCTGACCCGTTTTAGTGAGGTATAAATATACCTTAGGACTCTATTAGAACCAGGTCACATGTTGGTATAAGCCTCTGTGGTCGGTTCATGAGTTATCCGAGTCTTTAGCGCATTTCCGTCATTCGCCTAAAAGTTGACCGTAACGGCCTTTTAAAATTAAAACGAGTATTTCGGACACGTGAACGGACCAAGACCTTGCTTATTAAATTATAAGCATGTCCTTAAAATTTCACGTCAATCCGAGGTCTAGAATGAGAGTTATGCTAAAAGGCGCACTTTTAAGAAAGTTTTGTAATTTACGGCGCAATTAGCATAACGCCCATCTAACCCAAGTTTTCGTCACCAAAACTTTTACCCACTGTGGTAAAATAATATTTTGGGAATTTTAAAGATTTTTAATAATTTTTACCTTGCTCATAACCTGCGGTTATGGCTACGGTTCGGTTAGTACCGAATATGCCCTTTTTGGCCAAAACGGGAGTTCTACAAGGTCTTTTGACCCGATTCCAATTGCCACTGGTTTTAAATAATAAATAAAGTGTTTTGAGCTTTATAAGCTGTTCGGGAAACTCAGATTTCCTGTAGAACTCGAAAAGTCTTTTTTTAAGTCTTTAAAATGACCGAAAAGCCCCTTCGGAGCATAATATTAACTTAAACTCGTTACGGGCATTACGGAAGGTATCCTACTGATACCAAAATACTTTTAAGGCATATTGACTTAGGAAATAAGCGTAGGACTCTTATGGTTAACCGTTTCGCCTATTTGCGCACACGGTACGGCTCATGGAACTAGTTTTCGTGCAATAGCCGATACGGGTCAAATTATACTATTTGAACCCCAAAATCCAGAGTATGAACCATTGACCCATATAAAAACAAGTCTCTGAACTTGTTGGGTCCAAATCATACTCCATTCTCGGTTTTCGCCTTTTCGTGCGAATTAACCATATCTATATATCGGAATCAACCGGTTTAAGCTACGGCTAATACAAGGACCGTTAGGATTCTAAGAGGTTAATTAAAACCTTCGTTCCAGATTAGGAGCCCCAGTAAAAGCTATCGGTGACTTGATCTAAAATAAGGATTAATACTTGCAAAGGTAAATACTTTTGACTTATTTCCCCTATATGGGCTTGGGTTACGGTATATTAATACCGCTTGATTGAGCATTATATACTTCCATCGCTTAGGTGGTTAATTGATTAAATATGATTGGCTCATTTAAACAGTTTTGTTGCTTATAAGCCTTTGGGGGGTTTAATGACCGTTGTCCCGGATATCCTCGGCATCATTTTACGAAATGGCCACGACCATCGACATCCCGGTGTAGGCGTACACCCGGTATAAAGTGTCGACATTAAAACTAAAAGACGTAGCCGTTGGTTTCTGTACTACGGTTTTACGCAAACGTGGTGTGTCTATAAATCTTTAACCCGGCACGACCCGGGCTACTGAACGCATAAAAGAACATGTAAAACGTTCACAAGATCATTATGAATTTTCCCAAGTTATAAAAGAGTTTGTGCCTTGTGCATTCAAATCAATTTTAATAAACATTTTTAAGTGTGTCAGTTGAATGTATTTACCAGTGTAAACTGACGTATTTTCCCCAAAAAGATTAAGTGCAGGTACCTAAACGTAATTGGCTGGTATTAGCTCCCTAGCGTCGGGATAAGCCTCGCAAGCTTGATTGCAGTATCTAAAGGAACAATACTTTATCTGTATTTACGATCCACTGTGGATATTCAACTTCTGTAATACATTTTGATATTACAATCAGAGGTTGAAATTATATATTTAAATTATGCTTCCGCTGTGCATTATATAATTGTGTGGTTTGACTATATTGTTGCCAACATCGTCACGGTAATCCCCCACCGGGCCCACCGGTGAGACACGTGGAAATCGGGGTGTGACAGGTTGGTATCAGAGCCAACATTGAGTGAATTAAACACTATCCTAATGTGTTTAATCTCAGTGACACAATTGCACATACTTGAGTCTAGACAAGAACTTAGGACAAATTCGGATTAATACTCCTTTTTGTCTTTATTTTTCGATTTGATTTTTAATAAGTTTTGGAGCAGGAAAATGCCACCTGTTATATTCCGAGGAAGAGGAAGGGGACGAAGAGGCCGAGGAGAAATCATGACACATCACGATCAAGAAGCTGGACCATCTGGTACAAGACATCCTTCGATGACAAGGAGCGAAGAGCCGCAACGACGAAGAGATCTTTACGAACCAGCGAGGCATTCCACTTCGCACAGCTCGACGCCATCCTACCGGCACTCCTTTGGGCCAGATTCAGAAAATAATCCCAACAACCCACAACCTTCCTTCATACCTCTACAACGTTCGGTTTCTCACCGGAATTATGACGACCCTAGTCCATACTACGTAGCTCAGTTCAATCCGGCTGACTACATACAGGAACCTTCAGGATTTGTTCCACTAGGTCCACAAGACCATTTTTCTGAAGATCCCATGGAGGAAGATGAGGATCCAACTGAACCAGCTCGTGGTACGCCCACGCATCCGATAGAAGTATCTGATGGATCTTCATATCATGGTCCACAATATCAAGGTCCAGACAGCTTTATGGCCTTGTTTGACCGACATGAGTGGTACAACACACCATCTCATCAGACACAACAACCGAGACATCCACAGGATCCCTCTGAGGATTCACGCTTTGAGGCAGTTACGCCACCACCTCCGCCACCGGCACAACCGGTAATACCTGATCCGCCGAGGCGTAGGAGGACCAATGCTCGTATGTCTACACGGGGAGGAGGGGGTAACCACTTCAGCACTCCTCGACATTCTAGTAGTAGCCACTATCCACCGCTACAAGAAGAAGGACCTTCAAGTCCTATACAGGAAGCGAACTCCGCGCCTACTGCACGAAATTCGCCACCATTTGGGTATGACCAACCCATACCAGCTTACACAGGTCCAACGGCTTACAACCCGTTTGAACCGTCACAAGCACAATACAACTACGGCTATGAGCGCGACCCATATGTGGTGTCGGCTAGATATAATGCGCGCTACCCTGACGGAGCACATGGAAACATGGGACCAGCGGACTACTCAGCCCATGGGTATCCAATACCTCCCAGACCTCCAGTTCCGCACCAAGCGCCACAACCACGATTTTCTCCTCCTGAGCAGGAAGAAATACTCCATCGACTAGATCGTGTGGAGAGAGAGTTCGAGGAAGAAAAGAAAAGCCACCGAGGATTTCTCAAGGGCTTGGCGAACCTACTAAAGGGCAAAAAGAAGAAACGTGACCACTAGCCCTTAATAGTAGTACGAATGTAATTTCTATTTTGAAAGAAGTCCCTATGTGGACAACTTATCGTATTTCAGTCCCTACGTGGACTTATCTTTAGTCCTTGCATGGACACCTATCTTATATTAGTCCCTGCGTGGACTTGTCACTTATTTTAAAACCTCTCTGGAGGTATGTATTATTTGAAAGACCCGTTTAGGGCAATATGTAATTGTATTTGAGATTTTGGAATGTATGTTATGAGTTTTGTTTTAATATATATAAAAAAATAAATCAAAACCATTCCTTTTATATTGATCTGCCTAATAAAGAATCTTAAGGAGGTGAAACCTAGCTTGGGGTCTTTTAAGATCAGTCAAGATGGTACGACCTAGCTGAAAAGATTCTGATTCTCTGTTAACCTCTGTACGCATGTTAACATTCATGGCAGATGTGATTCGTTAAAATCACGCACGTCATTCTTATACAATAATCCTTTAAAGGATTTCAAACCCAACTAAATGATATATAGATCGTGGGTTAAATCACCAATGAAGGTGATCAATATAATAAAGACATCCATTTAGTGATGCAATGCCTACGGGCCAGTACTATAAAGACATCCATTTAGTGATGCAATGCCTACGGGCCAGTACTATAAAGACATCCATTTAGTGATGCAATGCCTACGGGCCAGTATTATAAAGACATCCATTTAGTGATGCAATGCCTACGGGCCAGTATTATTAAAACATCCATTAGTGATGCAGTGCCTACGGGCCAATATTATCAAAACATCCATTAGTGATGTAGTGCCTACGGGCCAACCATATTAAGACATCCATTAGAGGTGTAGTGCCTATGGGCCATAATAATTGTCTTATAAGACAAAAGGCAGTAGTAGTCTATGACTCTCTGTCAGAAAGAGATAAAAGAACTACGGTTCAACTCTCTATGCCTTTGATTCTCTGGAATCTCGGCTAATATTATAAAACATCATCATGATTAGGCTTTATGCCGCCAGTACTATTTATATAGTTAATATAGGATATATTCAAATCCTAATATTTAATGTAATGAGATAATAAGTTAACCGAATATGGTCTCTGTACCATGGTTGACAAATTGTCATAAAAGACAATCACATAATAATCTCCTAAATTAAAATTTTGTTATCTTCTGTAACAGATTCAAGTTACAATGGCGGATCCCAATGGAGAGAACAGCCACACAAATGAAGATGACTATGACAATGCGTCAGTACATATGACAGGCGCCCAACTGAAGGCTCTGATCAACAATGCTGTCCAGGCAGCGATTGATCGTCAACATACTGAGTCTCAAGGCAGATCTGTGTCAAAACCACCCTCTAAACCAAAGACACACTCCAAACCACCCTCTGAACCCAAGAAAGATGACGACAAGCATTCGTCTACTGAGCACAGCGTTCATCGCGATAGAGAATATACTGATGCGTCCAGTGCTAAGGGTTGCACCTACAAATACTTTGTATCATGTAAGCCCCGTGAATTTACAGGGGAGAAAGGTGCGGTTGACTGTATAACCTGGCTGGACGAGATGGACACGATTGTGGACATCAGCGGGTGCGCTGAGAGGGACGTGGTTAAGTTTGTGTCCCAGTCTTTCAAGGGCGAGGCCCTGGCGTGGTGGAGAGCTCTGGTGCAGGCTTCAGGTAAGTCTGCCTTGTACAAAATGTCATGGGGGGAGTTTATTACCCTCATAAAAGAAAACTACTGCCCTCAGCACGAGGTTGAAAAGATTGAGGCTGATTTTGTCTCACTAGTGATGACAAACCTGGATTGTCAAGCTTATCTGACAAGTTTTAACACTATGTCACGCCTGGTGCCATATCTTGTGACACCAGAACCACGAAGGATTGCCCGATTCATTGGGGGCTTAGAGCCGGCAATCAAGGCCAGCGTAAAGGCTTCTAGGCCAACGACCTTCAGGTCAGTTACTGACCTCTCCTTGTCTCTTACACTTGATGCTGTCCGTCTGAGGGCACAAAGGAGCAAGGAGGCTGAAAAGCGAAAGCGTGAGGATGATACCTCACGAAAGTCCGGGAAAAAGCACCGTGGAAACGGTGAAGGCAAGAGAGGGTCGGAGGCAAAGAAGGAGGGGCAAGCTGATGGAAGACCCCACTGCAAGGTCTGCAAGAAACCTCACTCCGGGAAGTGTAGGTTTGCGTCTGGTTCGCAGTCGCAACAAAGGACTCCACCCTGTGGGCTATGCAAGTCCAAGGATCATAAGACAGTGGAGTGCAAAAAGATAAAGGATGCAACCTGCTATAATTGTAATGAAAAGGGGCACATAAAGAGTAATTGCCCGAAGTATGCCAAGAAGGCGGAAGAGACGAAGAAGTCGAATGCGAGAGTTTTTCGCTTGGATGCAAAGGAAGCGGTCAAGGACGACAATGTGCTTACAGGTACTTTTCTCGTAAATAATATATTTGCAAGAGTACTGTTCGATTCTGGCGCTGATAAGTCCTTTGTAGACCAGAAATTTTGCCAACTACTAAATATGCCAATCAAAACCCTTGACGTGAAATACAAAGTAGAATTAGCAGACGGCACGATAGAAACCGTCTCTACTATTCTAGAAGGATGTGAAATATCCATTAGGAACCATTCTTTTCCTTTATCTCTACTTCCCTTCAAATTGGCGGGTTTTGATATCGTGCTAGGCATGGACTGGTTATCCCATAACCAGGCCCAAATCATTTGCGGCAAAAGGCAGATAGTCTTAAAGACTCCGAGTGGTGAATCTCTTACCATTCGAGGAGATACGCATTACGGATTGCCCGAAGACGTATCTATGCTGAAAGCTTCAAGGTGTTTGAACAGGGGCTGTGTAATTTACATGGCTCAGGTGATAATTGAAGAACCAAAGCCGAAGATCGAGGATCTTCCTGTCATTTCTGAATACCCCGAGGTTTTTCCTGAAGAACTACCTGGTTTGCCACCAGATAGACAAGTGGAGTTCAGAATTGACATCATTCCTGGAGCAGCTCCGATAGCAAGAGCACCTTACAGACTAGCGCCAACGGAAATGAAAGAGCTGAGGACCCAGTTGGATGAACTGCTGGCGAAAGGTTTTATCAGACCTAGTTCATCTCCCTGGGGAGCTCCTGTCCTATTTGTAAAGAAGAAGGACGGATCGATGCGGCTGTGCATTGACTATAGAGAACTGAATAAAGTTACCATAAAGAATAGATATCCTTTACCAAGGATCGATGATCTGTTCGACCAGCTGCAAGGAGCAAGCTACTTCTCCAAGATCGACTTAAGGTCGGGTTATCATCACTAAGGGTCAGAGATGAAGATGTACACAAGACTGCATTTAGGACTCGCTATGGTCATTACGAGTTCCTTGTGATGCCTTTTGGGCTCACAAATGCACCGGCTGCGTTCATGGATCTCATGAATCGCGTTTGCAAGCCGTACCTGGACAAATTCGTCATAGTCTTCATCGACGATATCCTTATCTATTCCAAGAATCAAGCTGACCACGAGAAGCACCTCCGTTGCATTCTCGAATTACTACAGCGTGAGAAACTCTACGCCAAATTCTCGAAATGTGAATTCTGGCTAAGAGAGGTTCAATTTTAGGACACGTTGTGAGTGAGCATGGTATCCAAGTGGATCCCGCTAAGGTAGAGGCAGTCATGAACTGGCAAGAGCCAAAGACGCCTACCGAAATCCGTAGCTTCCTGGGGTTAGCAGGATACTACCGGAGATTTATTGAAAATTTTCAAGGATTGCTGCGCCCTTGACTTCCTTGACCAAGAAGAAAGAAAAGTACATCTGGGGCCCAAAGCAGCAAGAGTCCTTCGAAATACTGAAGCAAAAGCTAAGCAACGCACCTGTGTTGACCTTACCGGAAGGTACAGATGAATTCGTAGTTTACTGCGATGCATCACACACAGGCATGGGGTGTGTGCTTATGCAGAAGGGCAAGGTGATTGCCTATGCTTCAAGGCAATTAAAGGTGCATGAAAAGAATTACACCACCCACGA